>NC_135539.1:11939749-12059749 GCF_045843805.1 Urocitellus parryii | reverse complement strand
ACGTAGCATTGATTCAAAATGGCAAAGGTAGGTGAGGCTTAGTTGAAAGGCTTCCACATTTGCTTAAAAGCTTTTGAGGAGTGTCCATGGGGTAGAGAAGAAAGTTCAGAATGCCAGGCAACAGAAATAGTTAAATAACAGCACAGCCAGGACATGGTAGCAGGCCAGTGGACCCTCTTCTCTCCCAGTTAACTGAGCTTCTAGAATATTGTCATCCTTGTTATGAAGCAACTTCCGATCGATTGCTCTTGGAGGCAGAGAGAATGCGTTCAAAGGAGAATATCGCCTTGTTATGGACCAAGGGCCTTGTGTGTATGATTCACAACTGCGTCCACCTGGTAATGCCCTTGGAAGTGACGACCAAATGCAAAGGAACTCTCTGGATGCTTGGCCCGGGAGCTGAGCCAGGGCTCTTCAGATGGCAAGTGACAGGGGTGCGACTCAGAATAGCTTCAGGACAAAATGGAATTATAGGACCCTGAAAAATCCTGTGAATGAACAAAACGAGCCAGCCAAAGAGAAGGCAGGGGTGCAGGCGAGCCTCGGGAAATCAGAGACCGTGAGTCGGGTCCCTTTCCATCTGCTGGAGCCCTGGTCTGTCTGCTTTCTTATGCTACTTTCATTAGTAAAACCCAAAACGAGCCTCCCCCACCCCTGCCAGCAGCTCCTGGGCTTCCGACTTCGGGGGTCAGTCCTCAGAGGGGCACCGAGCGCACATTTGTCATGCCGAGTCCAAGATTCCTACCAGAGGGGACACGCGGCTTAGCCTGGTCAGGTGCACATCCCTGGGCCAGTCACAGGCTTCCGGCGCAGACCAGGTACCGTGATGCGTGTTGGGTCAGATGACAATTCTCGGATCGATCAGCAGTGGCAGAGATGTGGGGCCATCTGAGAAAATGACCCTTCAAAAGAAAACCCAACCCCATGGTGGGTGGAAAAGACTTTTCCAGAAAAAGAGCCAGGCAGGATGGACAAACTGTGGTTGCACATCCCACCTCTCTCCTGGGGATGGACGTAAGAAGACCCCCTTCCCTCACGTTTACTCACTTCTTGATCCACGTCCTCCTCACTGATTGATTCAAACACCAAACACCAGTTAAAGAATATCTGCCATTCTCTGGGTTTGGTGTGGGACACAGTTGCCCTTCCTGCTGCTGAAACACAGGGACATTCACTGTCCACATGCCCTGTTCCACCATGCCTCCGCTGGTCATTTGACTTCAAGTTCATGACCGCTCCTGCTGAGAGTTATGCTCTCCTTGGAGCGTCCAGCAAGGGACAGGCACCTGTTGGACAGGACTGTCCCATCTCCCAGTGGTCACACAAGCACACGTGCCCACCCACACAGGGCAGGATGCCCCACCAGGCCCTGACCAACCACTTGATTTCCCCCTGGGAATAAAACAGGGCCCTGTCCTGAGCTGCTGTCCTTCCACCATGTCCCCTCCAGGCCCCTCCACCATGATGTTGTGCCTCATCGTGGGCCCAGAGCCATGGGAGTCGGCCAACTGTGGAATGAGCCTTTGAAACTGGAAAGTAAACAATTTTTTCTTTCTTTAAGTTGTTCTTGTCACGTATTTTGGTCACGGCCACAAAAAGCTGATGAAGATGGTTTGGGGAAGGCAACACCAAGGCCTGACTTCTCAAAACCGAGGTCACGTCAAGGACTCTGCTGCCGCCCTTCCAGTTGGGTCAGGTGGCCAGATCCCTTTTGACCGTTTTGGGTCACGAGTGTCTTTATTCGCGCTCCCTGCCCACCCGCCACTTCTGGAAAGCAGACCCCAGGGCTTACGAATCACATCCTCAACGTCCAGAACAGAACGTGGAACCACTAGACACCCGGGGAATGCGCTGAGACACGGGGACGAGCTGGGTAAGACACATGCCTGGCCACCTTGTCCCTGGACGTGCCCACTCCAGCCCCCAGCTCGCTGGTGGCCACGTGACTTTTGCATTGTGAATCCAGGGAACAGACAGCTCAGGCTTTCAGATCCCACACCAGAACCCCCTCCCCTTAGACGTCCTCCAGATCCCACACCAGAGCCCCTCTCCTTAGACGTCCTCCAGAGTCCATCATACACCCAGTGTCGCGGGGTCTCAAGGCCACGCTCAGCCCTGCGCCGAGGAGAGCGGTCCCAGCTGCTGGGACAATCTTGTTTTTACTTTTGTTATTTTAATCTCACAAGCACCAGTGACTGAGCCCCACTGTGTGTCAGGCACCATGTAAAAGCAGTGAAAATGTCACCCCAACGCTGGTTCTTGATCAGAGCTCGGTTTGCCTTCCCGGGGGGATTTGGCAACGTTTGGACACAATTTTGATTGTCACTCTGGAGGGCTGGCTGCTGGTGGGTGGTGGGTGGTGGCCGGGGACTCTGTGGAACAGGCTGCTCCAAGATGAGCCAGCCTTTGGTTTCACAAGCTGAGGTTGGGGGGTCCTTCTGTACCTGTATCACCACCGCCACCACCACCACCACCGCCACCATCCTAACGTCTAGATTTCGTGGGAGAGGAAACAGAAATATGCAATTTGCCTAAGTAGCCAAGCTAAGAAGCCTAGTCTTCTGGGTGCGGACACTCATTTTCACCCTCTACTCCATACCCCTTGGGCCGTCTTGTCCACAAGATTGAATAGACAGAGGATGCGAGGTCGACAACCCGCCCTCCTTACCACGCTGGGACTGGGAAATTTCCATCTCGCTTCAGCCTCAGATTTTACCTGGCTTCATGTGAGAAACGGAAGACGCTTCTTTGGCCAGAGCTGGGAGTATCTTTAAATTGAATCCAGTTCTCCCTACTGAAACATAATAACTTTAAAAAGTCATCTAGCCTCTTCATTACCAGGGCGACATCCCTTCCTCCAGATCTCAGTTCTGAGTTGCTGGTTAAAGGGCCAGCCACCCATTTGTACCTCCTTGTGGCTGGCTCAAATGCTTAGCAACAACACAAACATCACTCAGAATCAAATTATCAGATGTACCGACAAGAGGCTTCTCAATTTAATAGTGTGGTAAATGATGGCTGCGAGATGTTCTCTGAAGCTGTGGAGGCAAATGTGAAAGCTAATTCAATTCTCAAATGAATAAAAGTGAGAAACTGTACTTATCCACCTGATAGGACCAGAGATAGGGCCTGCGCCTCCTGCTGCCTTGTGCCGGGAGCAGAGAAGAGCCGAGGTTATTTCATTCCTGATAACCAGGAGCTGGGCTCTGCGACCACACACATCTGACCTTGGGGCCTGGGTTGGGGACTTTAGTAGGTTATTCATCCTTCGCTGTGGCTGGTGATGGTCGGGGTCCCTGAGGGGCCTTCAGAGCCTGAGGGAGATCTGATCCCTGTTTATTAGACTTTAAAGAGAATTTAAAGAGTCGGGGGCGGGTCTCGGGTTCCCTGCTGGGCCAGTGGCTGCGGGAAGTCAGGCTGCGAGGAAGAGAGGTGACTTCCCCAGGGCCACGAGGCCCCTGGAGGGCCATACGCCAACACCACCCCGACGACCGACGGATGGCCGTGGCGCCCACCCACTTGGTTACGTCCTGACACTGATGGTGGCGTCCACATGGTGTGGAAGGGCCTGGGTAGCACAGAGTGCCCTCCCTTGGGCGCTGCCATCTGCCCTTGTGCCTGGCCAACGTCATCATAAGTTCAACGGTTCCCATGACCATCCTGGGTGCAGTGAATTGCTAGAACGACTCTCAGAACTCAGAAGGACACTGTATTTTTGTTGTTGTTGTTGTTGTTTGAGATGGGTCGCAGGATCCCCCAGCAGATACCAAAATCTAAGGATGCTCTCGTCCCCTCTATAAAATGGCATGGAATCTGCTCATAGCCCACGCACACAATCATAACCGCCTCTGACTACCTGTAATACCTAATGCGATGTTGGGGCTGGGTAAATAGTCGTTACACTGCATTGTTTAGGAAATAATGTAAAACCAAAAACTATATTTACTACACATTCAATATTTTTCCCCCAATATTTTTTTAGTTGTCAATGGACTAGTTATTTATTTATTTATTTCTATGTGGTGCTGAGGACGGAACCCAGGGCCTCACAGATGCCAGGTAAGCGCTCTACCACTGAGCCCCGGCCCCGGCCCCAGCCTTGGGTTGGATCCACGGGTGTGGGACCCACGGATGCCATGGGCCACTGTACTCAGAGTTCCTGTCTTGTCATCAGGATTCCGTGAACAGCCGCAGGAAGGGACACACAGCGAGGTCGGGTTGCCAGGGTCCCCAGGGCAGGTGCCCTCCGACCAGGAAGCTCGCTGAGGCTCCTTGCCCCAAGGTTTGGTGGCTCTTTTGCTGATGGGGGCGATGGGCTCAATCACTGGTGGCCGCCTGCACCCTCCGGCCCTCCCTCCCTCCACAGAGGTCCGGGCGGGCGTGGAGCTGAAGCGGCTCTCCACCCCGGCCAGCCTCCCGGGAGGCCCTCTGGGGCGGCCCAGTCGCCTCCTTAGCATAAACTCAGGGGAGGCCCAAGGAGCTGGTTCTGCGTGAGCCTGTCCCACGCTCAGGGAATCCGAAGGTGTCTGCAGCTCTGTGCTGGGAGCCAGGGTCAAAGACCACAAGAGGTCCTCCTCCATCACACCACGGGGGCAGAGGCCAGCACCAGGACGCAGCTGCCCGTTGTCACCCAGCACGCCACCCCTTGAGAGCTGGCTGGGTGCTTCCAGAGAGGTGAAACGGCACAGCCGTGGGCTCAGAGCGGGAGGGTCCTTGTGAGGGGCTAATTTAGGACAGGAGTAAACCAAGGAGGCTCTGAGACGCTGAGGACCCCAGGGGCCTGGCCACAAAGCTGATCTGAAGCTGGGTCTCCACCCTGCCCGCGGAGGCCTTCCCAAGGCTGCTGCGACAACCCGTGCTTGGAAGGGGCCAACCTGCCATTTCACAGACACGGAGTCAGAAGGGGCTGCCTGCCTCCTGGAGGCCCGAGAGAGGCCGTCTCCTGCCCTTCCCGCTCCCGGGGCTGCTCCACCTTCCTGTTCCTTGGGCAGCCACTGGGCACCTCGCAGCCCCTCCCCCCACCACTGTGAAACTGCTTTCTCTCTCGATTTTTCTCCTGCTTCTCTCCTGAAGAAGCTGCCATCACGTCGGCCCCCAGGACGATCCAGGATAGTCTCCCGTCTCCAGGTCTCTGCGGATCCTATCCCCGGTTCCGGGGATCAGGCCCTGACGTCTCTGGGAGGGTCCTTACTGTCCTCTCACGGTGGCTGACACGGATTTGCTGGGCCCCTGCTTTTGCTCATCGCAGATCCACGGTGACAACGGCCGAGGGGGAGGGGCTCTGTCCCCTTTCTCCACCCCCCCCACCCCCCCCCCCGTAGGACAGCGGTGCCCTTAAAGTTGGCGCACACCCGCGTGTATTTACCGCTATCCCACCTTCCCTGTGTGCCCCCACCCCCCGCATGGGGAGGAAGAGGGGGGTGGAGGAGGTTCAGGAACCCGGGCTCCATCCCACTGGGCGCTCACCGAGGGACCTGGGAGCCAAGGTCCTCCTGCTTTCCGGGACATGACCTGGTGCCTTATTCTCGGCTTGGATGAGGTCTGACCACTCAGCAGAGGCAGCCGTGTGCCCAGGCGGCACCTGGGGACGGGTTCTCCCCTGACCGTGCGCTGATCTGCTGTGCAAACTCTACGATTTCTCCCCTCTCCTGACCCCACAAGTCAGAGATCCCCAGGAGACGCGCCCCTCCTGGGTGTTCCCCGCGGGTCCCTGTTTGCTAACTCCCAGGGGGAGACCCCACCCCAGGGGACACTGGGCGGCACTGGGAGGCATTTTGGCTGAATGACTTGAGGGAGGGCTGCCGCCAGCATCTTGTGGGTAGAGGCCAGGGAGAGGGCTCGGCCCCGACAGTGCCCAGGAGACCTCCTCCCCAACAGGATTTTCTGGTCCAAAAGACCAATGATTCTGCACAGAGAAGACCCTGGTTTGGGGCCAAAGAGGAAAAGGGGAAACAGGGCACTGGGTCAGTCTCTTTCCTTACCGTTTGCAGAGCCCTCTCTGTTGGGGACAGGCAGGTCAAGGAGCAGGCTGTCTGTCCCACTGGTCCTCGTCCGTGCTGTCGCCTGCCCGTGTGGTAGCAGGGCTCCCCTGATGAGGGCCAGAGGACTCAGGGGTGACCACCCCTCACAGGCTCCTGAAGCCTGGCCTTCAAGGGCCACCCCTCTCTGGCCTCCAAGGGCGGCGCCTGGCTGTGGGGTGTCTTGGTGATCTTGAGCGTGAGGTGCTCGTGGACAAGGAGGAGCACCCACAGCCATTTCTTGGTTTTTATTCCTAGGCCCCGGGGAGAGCAAGGCTGCAGTCGGAGCCACAGAGCGCTCTCTTCCAATCAGGCTCAGAACAGACCGGCAGCCACAAGGGCTCGGGGGCCAGTCCACTCCAGTGAGGGGCGCTTGGGTGGACTCTCGGCTCAGATGGAGCGTCTCTGTGTGGGGAGGTCAGGCCCCCGGCCAGCAGGAAAGCAGATGGCCACAGGGATTTTTATGCCAGATTGGAGCAGAGAAATCTCTCTTCTTCCCATGACTAAAAACAAAAAAGAGAAAAATGAAAAAGACAACTGTTTCCTGTTTCAGAGCTAAGTTACATAGAGAACTTTAATTCTTCCTTTAAGTGCAAAAAAAAATAATAATGTTTAAATTACTTCATTGATTTAAAAATAACTACTGGCTGCAAACATTTATTCATACCACAAAAAGCATAAGGCTTCTTTATCTTAATAAGAATATTATCTCATGACAGTTAATATTCATTGAACTGCCTGCTAGGTCCCAGGCGCTGTTGAAGGGCACAGTGAATGTATCATCTCACTGAATCTTCACGCAGAACCCCAATTCTTAGGTGCAGTTACTACCACCTTGATTTTATAGATGGGGTCAGAGAGGTGAAGTTACTTCCCTAAGGTCACACAGCTACCTGGTGAAGTGGCAGAGCAGGAATTTGGAACCCAGGTTGGGCTGAACAAACAAGCCCTCACAGTCCCTGTCCTGCAGGATTTTCAGCTCGCTCCATCCCCCTCTTCACATTCCCCACTTTGTCTTGGGGTGGCCAGAACCCCATTCTGCAGTTTTCTTCTCTTGTGATGTCTTTCATCCGTTTTGGCACCAGAGCAGAGCTGGATCCACGCTGGGCGACCTGAGCCGGCAGCCCTTCCCTCTGTGGAACTCACAGTGACGTCCCCTTTCTCATTATCCAACCTGGCGTTTCTTCTTCCTGATCAGTCTGCCTATTGTCTGTCAATTGTATCGATCTTCTCAGAGGACCGGCTGTTTGATTGATTGATTGATTGATTGATTTTTCTCTCTTTTCCATTTCATTTGCCTCTGCTCTGATATTTACCATGACCCTGCTTTTGTCTACTCCGAGTCTCACTTACTCTTCGGTTTCTATTTTCCTAAGGTGGAAACTCAGGTCCTCGACGTGACACTTCGGTTCTCCAACATGGGCCTTCGGTCCGGCAGATTTCTTCCTGCGCTCTGATAACATTCTACACCTCTCCGTACGTTGTGTTTTCTTTCGACTTCTTTGACTTAGGGGTTATTTAGAAATGTGAGTTTCTACATAGATGGGTTTCCCAGAGATCTCCAAACCTTTGGGGGTTTTGTTAGTTATTTCTATTTTAATTCCATCCTAGAAAACGCAGCTGAAGGACTTAGATCCTTTTAAGGACATCGGTGTTCATCTCCGGGAGGTGGTCCACACTGGAGAACACTCTGTTTTCATTTCTGAAAACCGTGGAAGAGACTGTGCATCTTGCTGGCTGGACTGGGGTGTCCTTGTACGTCAACCCCGTGGTCACAGAAGGTGCACGCCTCCCCCCTCCTCCCTGGGTCGCGCTTACTCTTCTATCAGGGCCTGAGAGAGGAGTTGGGAATTCCTGACTGTCATCGTGGAAGTCTTTCTTCCTCTTTGCATTTCCATCCGTCTGGGCTTCGGGCAGTTCTGGGGTGTGTGACCCTCTGGAGTCACTGACCCTTCTGCTGTGAGGAGGCCACCTTCCCTATTCTTGGTTCTGAATCAGCTTTCTCTGATATTTGCATATCCACTGTCAGCGTGATGTACCCTCTTCTATCCCTGCACGTCTGGCTCACCTGGGTATTTATGTAAAGTGCATTTCCTGGGCTGGGGGTGGTGGAGTGCTTCCTGAGCATGTGTGTGGCCCTGAGTTCACACCCAGAAGAAAACAGAAACGAATCTGTATTTCTTAAAGGGAGAAGATAATCAGATCCTGCTTTTGTTGTCTTTTATTAGAATGTTTAGAACGTTTAAATTTCATATGATAATTAATATGTTTAAACTCATGTCTATCATCTTGCGATTTGTTTTTATGAGACCCACCCACCATTTTCTTCTGTTTCTCCCATATTTTTTTGATTTTGATGATTTCATATTTTTAAAAATAAAAGGTTTATTGAGATAGAAGTCACCTGTCATCAAATTCAGCTGCTTGAGGGGACAATTTGGCGGGGTTTAATGAATTCAGTGACATTCTTCTCTGGATTCCAGAGCACTGTCACCGGGGCACAAAGAGCCCCCAGAGCGACGTTCTGTATTTCCTCAGGTGGCTCTGAAGCTACCTGAGTGTCCACTCGTTTCACTTCAGCCCCAAGAAGCCTTCCAGGGCAAGCTCCAGGGCCAGGTTCTCAGGTTTTCTGCTTCCACTGGCCTCCGTTCCTCCTTCACGTCTGAAGGACAATTTGCTGGCTGCGGAAGGCTGGGTGCATGGTCTCTGACTCTCAACTGAGTACATGTGCCCCTTGCTCCTGGGTCACGGGGTTCTGCTGAGAAAAGACTCTTAACCCTGCCGAGGGTCCCTGCTGAGGATGCGCCCACCCTCTCCTCTCCAAGTCGAGATTGTCTTTGTCCTTGGCTTTCAACAGTTTGGTGATGTTTTGCCCCTGTCCCTCCTTGTGGGACTGCTATCACGTGGATATTGGTTCACTGGATGGTGTCCCATCAGGAGCCACGGTGACATGTCTCCATGCCTCTATTTTTCTCATTCCTTTTTTCTTTCAATTCTTCGGGCTGAATAATCTCATTGAAACTATTTTCAGGATAGGTTCTTTCTTGTGCCTGCTTCTCTTTGTTAGTCACTGTTTAACTGACTATTTCTCTGTATGTTTTTATCTCTTTATCACTGATTTTGAGTCACTGATTATTTTTCTGGTTGCGTTTTCCTCATTTTTTTGCAATATTCTTTGAGCTTATTATATTATATTTATGCAATATTTGATTGAGCTTCTTTGGATGTGTGGGTTTATAATCTTCATCTAACTTGGAAATACTTCAGGAAGCATTTCTTCAAATACTTTTCCAGTTTCCTCATTAGGGACCCCACTTATATGGCTATGAGGCTATGGAAGATACCTCACAGTTCTCCTTGAACTACTTCTATTTCTTTGTCTTCCAATTTACTTATCTTTCCTTCTGCAGTGTCTGATCTGCCATTAATTCTGCCTGGTACTTTGGAGTCTTTAATCTCTAAGAATTTTAATTGTTTTTTTAGATCTTTCATGTCTCTACCTAACTTTTTTAGCGTATGCAATAGAGTTAGAATATTTATTTTAATGTCCTCATCTGCAGTTCTACTTTCTGTGTCATTTCTGGGCTAGTTTCAATCGGTTTCTTTTTCTCCTTAGCATAGATATATCTTACAGCTTCTTTCACCTGCCTGGTAACTTTTTTATTGGATGTCAGACATTGTGTGTTTCAACTTGTTTGCTACTGGATACATTTGTATTCTGTAAATATTCTTGAGTTTTGTTGTAGGACCTAGTTATGGTGGTTGGGAACAGTTTGAACCCCTTGGGTCTTGCATTTAAGATCTGTGAGGTGGGGCCCAGGTATTATTTATCTGGGGCAATTTTGTCCACCATGTGGCAAGAACTGCTCTATGAATCTTGAAGTTTTCAAGCTAGTGATGGAGTCGGCTCTGTCCTTAGTGTCCTGTGAGCACTAGGCCGACCTTCTGCTGACCTTTCAGGTGGTCCTCCTCATGGTCCCGAGGAGCTGTCTCACACACATTTGGGTAGTTTGCTCGTATGTAAGGGAAATCCTCTGCAGAGCGTAGAGCTCTCTCTCTGTGGAGCTGCCCCCCTTTGGGTCCTCTGTTCTTGGGATGCTGGGCCCCTCTGCTCTCTAAACTCTCAGGAGTTAAGTAGCAGGAGTCCCTCCGCCTCCAGGAACCCCCAGGTTCTACCTGGGTTCTTCTCAGCTGTGCTGCCATCTGGAGAATCTTGGAGGCAGCCATGAGGGGCTACAGAAGAGCTTTCTTGTTGGTTCCTTGTCTCCTCAGGGGTCACCGTTCTTTGGTGCTCGATGCCAAGTGTCTTGAAAACAGTTGCATATGTGGCGTCTGGTTTTGTGGTTGTAAGTTTGGGCTTTTTGATGTTAAAACCAGTTTCTCTTATTCCATTTTGTTTGAATGGAGAATCAGTGGTGGAACTTCAGACTGTGTTTTGGAGATGCGCTCTAGGTCACAACTGACGCCGAGCCTTGCTCTCTTTCTGTACATGGCTTCCAAACAAAAGATCAGCAAGCAGAGCTGAGCTTGGGGCTCTCAGGTATCAGTTCTCCCCTCAGTTCAGCAGCAGGCTTGGTGGCTGCAAAAGCCGGCCTCCTTCAGGAGCCTGGGGCGGAGGACATAACCCATGGAGCAAGAAGCCCATCAAGGGACTCTAATCCTCCCCCTTCTCCCTTTCTCTAAGCCCTCGGCTGACCTGATGGTCGATCTGAGGCAGTGGGAGGCCAGAGGAGGGCCGGGAAGACACCATTCTGGGGCACTTTTTAAGAAGAAGCATGAAGACTGAAATTCCAGCCTCGGTTTCTTCCTTGGGGAATTGAAAATGGCCCTGTTAGGGTCGGATGTGGATGGTTGCCTGAAAAGTTCGCGTCTTGGATGTCTGGTCCCCAAGGTAGCCAGGGTCAGAGGTGAGGCTTTTAGGCAATTATTAGATTATGGAGCTGTAACCTCGTCAGTGGATTAATCCATCTGCTGGCAGTGTGCCCGTGGGGGTCTGTGTCTTGTGCTGGGTTCCTCGTCCCTCTCCCCTCCCCCACAGCTTCTCCCTCTTCCCTTCCTTCTCCCCTGCTCACGCGGGCTCTCTCTCTCTCTCTCTCCTCCCTGGCTGCCATGAGCTGAGCCACTGTCCTCCATCACACCTTCCACCATGATGTTCTGTCTCAGCTGGGCTCCAGGGCAGTGGAGTCACCCGATCGTGCTCCTCCTCTAACTTGTTCTTGCCAGGTGTCCTGGTCACAGAGGTGAATCGTTGATCAACACGGCCGCTGCTTCTCTTGGTGCACTTGATCTCAGTAGGTGAAGAGTCTGGGAAAGTCTCCTGGGGAGCCGGGAAGACAGAAGGGACCAGGTGACAGAGGTGGAGCTACGCAGAGCTTCCTTAAACAAATCCACAGGGGGAGGGCCTAGAACAGGACGGGGCCTGGACGTCACCTGCTGGAGCGGGAGGTGGTGGCTGGGAGAGGGGAAAAATGAAAGAAAGGGGAGGGGGGGTCCATGCAGCAGTGAGGTGGGGCCCAGGTGGAGGAACCGCCACGCACATTCCCAAAGCAGGAAGCAGGATCCATCTCAGAGCAGGCTGGGCTGGAGGGAGGTACACCCCTGGCCTTGTTCATATGTCACCCTGCAGACCTGGGCCTGAGGCTGGGTCACAGCGGGCCCGCCTGCTGGCTTTTAGATGCCTCTTTCCCTGTCTTCTGAGATCCCCCCTTACTGCCATATCACTTTCTGCCTCACAGTGGGTCCCCACAGCGCCTGGCTTCTAACACGTCGGTCCCTCTAACCGAGCATGTGAACTTACAGACTCTCTTGAGCAATCTGTTTATTTATTTTAAATTTTGAGACAGGGTCTTGCTACGTTGCTCAGGGCCTCACTAAGCTGCTGAGGCTGGCCTCAAACTCATGATCCTCCTGGCTCAGCCTCCTGAGTTGCTGGGATTGCAGCTGACACCGCCTCTTCTCTAACCCAGAGGGAACACGGGGAGTCCCTGACCAGGGCTGTCTGCCTTCCAGAAGCCACAGGAGGAGATGAGGTAAGGAAGGCAACGTGCAGAGCCCGATTACCCTGCCCGCTGCTGTACACGTCTCAGATCCAATACCATTCTGCCCTCTTCCTCCCTTTAGGAGAGGATTAATTAAGCTCTAATGACACTGATAGAAAAAATAGAAGCTACAATAAATCTTTTTTTTTTTTTTAAGAAAAGCTATTAACAAGGTCTGAGCGCAGAAGTTGTTCTAACCCAGGGAATGAGCCTCATTTGAATGTGATGACTTTCATTTTCATTTTTTATTTTAGGAAACCTTTTCTTGCTCTCCTCAATATGTCACCTTCCCCTGGCATCATCATCCCTGGGAATTTTCAGGTGTTAAATGAGATACGTGGGGCTCCCTTACTTTCTCTGCATTTGGCCAAAGCGTGGTGTATCCCATGAGGCAGATTAAATCAGTAGATTTCTTTACTGATTTTTTCTTCATGTGGAATGAAGTCCGACTTGCCGAGCCCTCTGGTGCAGAGACCTCAGAAGGAAGCCAGTGTTTTTCTTGTTATAGAGAAACTTGAAGAGTTCATTCCAATCAGGACACCTCGCCACACAGAGGAAATGGGATGTTTTTTTCTCTTTTTGTCGAATGGAGTCCGGCCATGCGGTCAGGGCTGAGCTGATGTGAAGGCAGGAAGGAGAGTGCTGGGGTCCTCTGACCCCACAGTGGCACCCGTCACTGCCCCGAGGGCAGGTACTAGAGACCAGCTGTCCCAGGGGGAGCCCTGATCCGCCTCCTGGGTACTCAGTGCCACGGAGCTGCGCCTCCATCCCCAACCCCAGGCCCGTGCAGGAGGATCCCCAACACGTAGCTCTGCCACCTGCCACGGGGATCAGCCCTGGAGAATTCACACCCAGATCTACTGAATCAGAGCCTCCATGATGGAGCCTCCAATCTGTGTGCCTCGGTTTCCTCCAGGGAGAGTCTGACATCAGCAAAGCGTGTCTGGTTAAACGTTAAGATGAAAACCCAGGGGTCGGAGAAGAGGACAAGCTCAGATTTCCAAACGGCAGCCAAGAAGGAGACATTCACCAAGACGCTGGAGAGTCTGGTCCAGGTGGCTTCCCACGGGGGGATTTATGTGAACTCTTTATTTTATTTTCCTAAAACGGACGTGTTTCAGATTCTATTTTAACTGTGACACACGGACACATACAGATCCCTGTTGGGGTGAGGACAGGGGCACCTACGTCCTCGGGCTCATCTCTGGGCCTTAATTCGACCTCTATCTTCTGCTAAATTCGTTGTTTCTGGACCCTCCCCCAAGGGCATCCTCTTACTTTCCCTGCAGGTAAGTGAGAGGGCACTTCTGAGAGCGCCATTCTCTCACAGGCGTCTGTCTGTTCCCTGAGCTCTAGTGATAATTTGGGGAGGAATCCAGGTGGGGGGGCGGGGGTACCCTCACGGGGACATGACAGCCCCACTGTGAAATGTTCAGGAATTCTGCAACCAGGTTGTTAAATGTGCCCATTATTAAATATTACATAAACAGCGTAAATAGATTATTTAATAAAGGTCTAACTACCAGAAGCTCATCGCTCCATGATGATTTCACTCTACCTAATGATTTTTTTCCTACCTCGCCTCTTGAAGTTCCCTGTGTCTGCTGTCTCTGTGGCAGAAATGCTGTAAAATGCTGTAAAATGCTTCGGGTCTTTGCCTGACTGTAGTGTAGCCATCCTGTGTTGGAAGTTCAAGATCAGTCACCGTGGGAACATTTGCCTCCCGGAAACTGGCAAATCAGAGCCCGATGGCTGTTTGGCTGATGATCTAGACCTGAACCTTCATGGAGGCTACGTTGAGTGGTGAATAACATGAAATCGATTTTTTCCAGTATTCAAAACCTTTACTGGTTCGGCAGAGAAATCGCCACACGGATAAGTGAGCCAAGTTCTAGCCTGCGCCACCTCTGTTTCACTCTCCCCTCCTCCGTTAGCGTAAGTGAGGAGACCCACCAACAGGCGTGTTGGCACCGCTTGGCATCAAGTCTTTACGTGAGGCAAGGTTTTGTCACATTGTGGTTGAATTGCATCCAAAGGCCAGCTGTTGATGCAAAGAGTCTACAAAAATCAAGACGGCGTTCTCTAAGGAATCAGTCGGTTATAGGGTAAAAAAAAGAAAAATACTGTCTAATTTATTGTTATTGTGAAATCTGTGATACTGACCCTTTATACTAGCAAAAAAGTTTAAGAGAAATGTTGTGTATCTTCCCCAGACATCTAGCCATTGATCCTTTACCATCCCGCCCAAGGAAGGGGTTTCTGTCACAACGGTGTAAGCACAGTGAAGAGTAGACACACTTTAATCAATATTCATACACAAACACACACACGCACACACGCACACTATCTCATCTCATTACAGGTGATTTTTCTTTGATCAGGTGTCAAAACTAATTCCTTCCTCTATCTGCTGCAAAGCCACGTAACCCTCTCTCTCTTTGGAGTGTTGGGCCCCTCTGGGTCACCACCCAACATCCGTGTCCTTTTCTCCCATAAATAGCCTCCTGATCTCTCAGCCACATCCCTCTTCTGTTCCTGGTTTTTTTGCCTGGGCAGAGTGAGTCTCCTTCCCAGCTCCACGAGCAGGCCGAAGCCAGCTGGTGTGTTCAGCTCCCCACCAAAGTGTTGATTCAAAATTGAACGCAAGACACACTTGGGGCCAACTGAGAGAGAGGGCGAATCCCAAGACCCAGGGAGGACATGTCGGTGGGGACGTGTTCCTTTTCTCAGGACCCTGGGGACTGTTTTAGCCATTTATTGTCATAACAAGTGACCTCAGAGTTGGAGAGAGAGAGAGAGAGAGACTACCAAAGACCGAGGATAAAGTCCCCACCAAAGGAAGCAAAGAGGGCAGACAGCAATCCAGGGCTCAGGTAAAATTATACGCTCCACTGGGGAAACCCCACTTTGTCTAATAAGAAACCAGATCTTTCTGGTTTTTAGGCCCAAGAATGAATAAATTCTGTGTTTAAGGCCAATTTGAGTTGGATTTTCTGTCTCCTGAAACCAAAAAATATCCTTAAATTTTCCCTTTGTCTTGGCTCCTTACCTTTTGGGTTTCATTTTTTTTTTTTTTTAAGAGAGAGTGAGAGGGGAGAGAGAGAGAGAGAGAGAGAATTTTTAATATTTACTTTTAGTTTTCGGCGGACACAACATCTTTGTTGGTATGTGGTACTGAGGATCGAACCCGGGCCGCACGCACGCCAGGCGAGCGCGCTACCGCTTGAGCCACATCCCCAGCCCTCATTTTCAACTTCAAAATTTATCAAACCTTAAATAAACATGGGTGATTTTTTTTCCCTAGGAAAAATTCTCCTCAAGTGAAGAAGATAAAAAAATTTTACTTCCATTAAGTAAAAGCAGTATTTCTAATATCTTAGTGTCAAGCAAAAGGAACATGCTAGAAAGTTGTGCCATATTTATTCCGTGGCTTCTTAGAACTTGCTCACGTGGAATCCTACGCTACAGGAATGTGCATACATCACCCCGAGAAGTCTGGCACTAAAGTATTAAGCCAACACCTACATTTCCGGGAGAATTTTTTCTTTCAATGAATTTTCCCAAACAAGAACTCTGGGTTGAATATTCATGTGTTGGCCAGAGAAGGATGTTAAGCCAGTTAGATGCAGAGTGCAGGGTGTTGAGGGAAGTGAAGGGTGATCATAATAGCAGAATCTTGCACAGTGCTTGCCACCAGCCAGGCTCTGTGCCGAGTGACTTTCATGAATTAATCCTCATGACTCTCCCGGGAGGTGAGCATTGGCTCTCCCCGGTTTACAGGGAAAGAACTGGAAACCTTGTCCCAGGTCACACATCTCGGCTCCTGAATCTGGCTCTAACCATGGAGTTTGTACGGCTTCCCCAGCCTGCGCTTGGGAGAAAGTTGGAGAAATGGAGAGATACCTGATCCCATTCACAGGAACAGGAGAGTCCAGGTCAGGATCTGCCTCCAAAGCTCCGAGATGGAGTCCCTGCTGTCATAGAAGATGCTTGAACAACAGGAGCAAAACAGAGAAGAGATCAGACGCCGGGCATGCTTGGTGGAGGGCTGGGGGAAGGAGGTGGAGTCTGAGGCAGCAAAGTGTGCCGCGTCCATGGAGCAAGGCCCTCAATAGCCAAGGACCAGACATGGACAGGTCAGGCACTGGAGTAGGTGGTGGAAGATACCGTTCCGAGTGGAGGACGCTCAGAGGTACCAATAGTTAAATTCTATGCACTATTAATGGTTTAGATCTAAAAATGTCCACCCAGGATCTCACATGTTAGGCAATATAGCAATGTTCAGGGGAGGAAATACTGAATTACGAGAATGGATTAATCCATTTGATGGATCACTACTTTCGATGGACTCCCGAGTGGTAGCTGTGAGGCAGGTGGAGCCTGGCTGGAGCAAGAAGGTCTCTGGGGGTGTGTCCCTAGAGACTATCCCCTGTCCCTGGCTCTTGCTCCCTTCTCTCCTCCCCGGATGCCGTGAGGTGAGCAGTGTTCCTCTGCCGTGCCCTTCTGCCCTGATGTTCTGCCTCACCTTGCCCACAGCCATGGAGACAACTGACTGTGAATGAACCCTTGAAACTGTGAACCCCCCAAAAACTTTTTTCCCCTCTAAGTTGTTTTTATCAGGTATTTTTGTCACAGTGATGAAAAGCTGACTAACACATGCGATTAGATAAAGGGAAGCTTCTCAGGTTTTCTTGTTGAGGACACAACACACCAGCCCCGTGGGGGTCCAGCTTGCTCTCCTTTGATCTACTTTTCACAGGCAGCAGGCAGAGATGCGCAGAGCTGGTTCCCTCGCTGACCTCGCCTGCTGCTTCTCCAGGCCTCCCTCACCTTCCCTTCCACCCGAGGGCACAGCCTCGGCCCCGCAGCCTCCCTGTGGGACATCAGCTCTGAGAATCTGAACAGCTGCGACCTCCTGAGCTCGGTGACCACCCCACCCACTCTGCCTCTCTGCAGTTACAGCCACCCGCAGTATCCCTTGGGGACAGGGCTCTCTGCTGGGCTGTCACTGGACGTCGTTGGGAAGGGCTACAGAAAGGCCAACATCGGGCACCTCCAAAGCACCATAAAGACCCGAGGTCAGAGAATCGGTTCTCAAACCCAACCGCATGTTACAGGCACCTTGAGAGCTGTGATCGCGGTTTCCTGGGACACTCCCCAGGAAATTAGTCGGGGTTCCGTGGTGGATTGGGTGCCTGGACCCTGTTTGTAAGCTCCCCAGGTGCTTCACCTGTGCAGCCAGGTGTAAAAGTCCCACCCCTGAGACCCTCCCTCTTCATCGGCATGCCGCTGCATCCGCTGCATCCGTCTGGTGACTCCTCTTACAGATCTGCCAGGAAAATGTTCCTTGTTCGTTTTGCGTCTGGTTTTGCAGGGTGACCGCTTTCTGTGGACATGCAGATCACTTCTCTTTGCTCCCTCCCTGTCTCCAGCCAAGGACCAGGTGGAGGCATCTTTCAGTCGTAGGGAAGTTCAAGTTTCCCTCTGAAAGTTGAGTGAGTTTAGTCCATGAAATAAACCGACCGTACACAGATCAGCAGAGGGGGAGACGCACGCATCTGTGGATGGTGTTCAGAAGCGTGGGATCCACCCTGGGAGGCACAGACGGGGCCTGTGGCTGCGGCCGGAAGAGCACCGTCCGGGCTACGGAAGGAAGCAGGCTCCGGGCCCGGGGGGAAGACGAGGTCCCAGGGGTGGGAGGGAGGAAGATGTCAAGGTGGTCCACACGGGTAAGAGCCTGCAGAGTATGGGACGTCCCCGGATGGCCTCGGGGTGCATCTGGACGTGGGGGCCTCAGAGGAAGCCTCTTTGCCGCCTCTCTTTACTTCTACTACAGATGCTGTCCCCCGGTCCCCGCCAAAGGACAGCTTTCCAGAGCTGTCCCTGCCTCCGCAGCCCCTCTGCACGGCCACCGGGACGGAGTGCATTCTGGGGTGGCCAACTTGGAGGTCCTCAGCACCATGGCATCACTAACAGTTACCAGAGGGACAAGGAGGACGGTCACGTGTCAGGACACTGTGGCCACCAGCCCTGCTCAGACAGGGGATTCTGGGAGCCGTCCTTGGTGTTTTCAGGAATCGGTGCATTTTTTTAACCTACATGAAGTTTTGTTTTGTTTTTATTTTTGTTTAGAACTGGGGGAGGGTCGAGGGCCAGGTAGGTCACTGGATCGAGTGGCAGTGGAGCGGAAGGACTGCGCTTCTCCACATCTGCTGCCTCCCAGCCTCTCGCTCTGCCCCCCCCCCCAGGACGTGCTGAAAGCCTCCAGATCTCCTGTCTTGGGGGCTCCGTGGGTTCTGAGCATTTCCAGGTTCCTTAGGGGCAGGTGACAAAATGTCAACAGAGTCCTCTAATCTGAGGACTCAGGAGCATCCCCGGTCACAAATGGTCCCGTGTGTCTCACGGTGAGACTGACGGTCACATGATTAAGGGATTTTCCAAGCCTCCCTCGGGGAGGAGGGATGGAGTAGGATTTGAACCCTGATCTTCTAGACCAAGATAGAAACGCAGGGTAGTTTTCGGAACTGGCAACAGGACCCTGGTAGGGTCTTCGCCACAGACACGTTTTATCTTTAGCTGGTCCCTCTCTGACATTGGTTCCTCTGGACCCGGAGGGACAGTGACATGTTGGGAGCTCCCTCTGAGTTATTCCTAAGGCATCAGCGAACCCTGCGCCTTCTTCCTACAGGGACAGCCCACTGCTGTGGCAGGTTATGGGAACACGAAGCTCCGAGGAACGGAAAGGCTTCTTGCCAGAGAGGCTCCTGGCCTGAGAACTGGAAATCGAAACAGAGGCCTCCCACATGGAGCGCACCAAGCCCTTCTCCCCAGGCTGCCTGCCAATCGCCCGACAACCGAGAACGAAGATGCTGTGCTCGCTTCCTGCCGGGAAGGAACTCCCGACGTCCAGGTGGGAGGATTGATTCCCCAAGCTGACCTCAACTTGCAAATCCTCTCAGGAGGGCAGGGAGCCATCTGGACCCTGTCTGCTGCTGCCCTGGTTTCTCTCCCAGGCTCTGAGTTGGCGCAGTCCTAGTTTTACTTTTCAGTTTCCCTCTAGGTCTCCCAAATGCAGCCTTGGCTCACTCTCCTCTGTTATAAACCTAATTTTTGCCATAATCAGGGGTTAATTAGCTAGACGTCCGCGGATTCCGTGGCGACGCCCCGTCAGTGAACTTGACCCCGTGCCAGGGAAGCCGGTGGGCCCGCCAGCCGGGTGGAAACGTGGCTCTCGGCCACGGACATGTTTCCAGTGTATTACCCTAAATTTCTGATGACTTTTCTGAAGCCCAGAGAGCAGTGTGGGAGCCGAGGCCGTTCTCCAGGCGGGAAGGAGAGGAAGCGGCCTTTCTGTGATGAAGCCCAGGGTTCTCCGCTGATTTACCTGCGAGATCATTCTGCATCGTCCATTATTGGAATGGAGGGTCAAAATATTTCCTTTTCTCAAACATGTTAGAGGTTGCAAAACTCATTCCATTGAGAATGCCTGGCTCTGATTTCCCGACTCAGGAAATAACCCGTCTCTAAAGTGTCTTCGATGTCAGGGAGCCAAGAACGTTTGGCTGCGATGACGTCTATTTGGCCTCATGGGCTCCTTCCTGGGTCTTTAAGGTCTCTTCCCCCTGACGGGGTCACAGTGGAATGGAAGCTGACACACTGCCACCTGCCGCGGGCCTCTTTCTTCTCCTTAGATCATGTGAAAAATGAGTCCGATGGTGACACTCGTGCTGTGATCGCTCGCCGAACGTCAAGCGAACGTCTCTTTGTGGAAGCGGCTGTGTGCCCAGCACCCTGTTTCCTCTGGGCCACAGAACGGCTTCCCACACCCGTGAACCTGGGCCCCCCGTTCTGTTCCAGGATTCTCAAGCTCGCCCCCTTGTTTGCCCTCCAGGAATCAGCTCGGGGTCCTTCCCCTGTTAGTAAGGCCCCCACACACCATCCACAGGAGAACAAGAATCATACAGTCGTGACTCAGAGACTAAACTCCACCGACCTTTAACTACGGCTGGTCCCTGTGGCCGGGTAAAGACGCGTGAGTCGTCTTTTCCCCCTTTCGGGGTGGATGATCTAATGTGGAGGTGCATTCACATTCGGGGTGATGTCGGAAATCCTTGGCCAAAGGAAGGACGTGAACACCCACGGATCAGAACGGATCGTGGCTTCAGGACCCGAGGAGACCCTGATCTGGCCGGCTCTTTCATTGCTGTGACCAGAAGACCTAGCAAACACGACTTCGAGGAGGACACGTTTATTTTGGCTCCAGGTTTCAGAGGTTCAGTCCATGGTGGGCTGACTCCGTAACTCTGGGCCCCAGCCCATCATGGCAGAAGGTCATGGCAGAAGGTCATGGGACAGGACAGCAGCTCAGGACCTGGTGGCCAGGAAGCAGAGACAGGACTCCTCACCCAGGACAGAAGGTAAACCTGAGCGGCACACCCGGCAGTCTTCCTCCTCCCTCCAGGCCCCACCCGCCACAGTGGCCACCTCGTTAGTCCATATCAGCTGATTAACCCATCGATTAAGTTAAAGGCCTCATAATCTAATAATTTTATCTCTGAAAATTATCTTTTTGCCTCACACATAATTTGGGGGGGGGGGAAGATACCTCACATCTAAACCATAAAGACCCTAAAAATTCAATGAGTTGGGCAATCGCCCTCTATTTGCTCGATCATGGGAAGTCTTGGGTGACCCAGGCAGCGCATTAGTAGATAAGAGGAGGTGCAATGTACCCATCAGAACGGAGGTATTTTGATATTCAACCAGTTTAGATGACCGTGTGGATGCTCACCAATTGAACAACATCTTTGCAGTGACCGAACTAAATGGCATCAGAAACCACCTGTGGCGCTTGATGAAAAAAAATCAGATTCTAGGTCCAACATTCAGGTTCTGCTCCTATCATTCCAAGGTGTGTCTGGGAATTTGTATTTTAACAGAAGTCTCAAGTGAGCATGGCAGGGCCTGCTGGTTGACCTCGATTTACAAAGAACTGCGAACAGGGTGGTCAAGAGGGTAGGCCTTGGGATCAGGCAGCTCTGGGTCAGAATAATGGTGCTGATGACGGTGGCCGTAAGAATGATATGAGAAAATGTCTCTGAAATGCTTGGTCCAGACCTGGCCCAGAGAAAGTGCCAAGTCTATTCCTGCCTACTCCCCTCCCGACTCCCGCTTTCAACCAAAGTGGAAGAACCCTCAAGTGGACCCCCTAAGGAGCGTTCGGGGAATGAAGACCCCTGAGCACACCCCAGGTCAAGCCAGTGACTATGTCTTAGGATGAGAATCTACATTTTCAGCAGGCTCCCTTCATCTATTTTATATTGACTAATTTATATTGACGAGCAAATTCACTGCTCTAGTTGGAGAAGGGATAAAGATCAGGTTTGCATCCCAAGGGTGGGTGGCGACCTGCCCCGTCTACATCCATGCCTGGAGATGGGCCAGCATGGATGACGCAGTCCCAGAGGACAGGGGCTCAGCACAAGTCTGCCCGTCAGTACGCCCCCTGCCTCCGAGTCTTTCTGGAATGTTCAATTTCATTCCAATATGGAGATAAGCCCCCTCCCTCCCAATGCCTTGTGAAGAAGGGAGATGGGCTGATAGGTAGGCGGTGCCTGTGCCTCAGAAAGCGTTTTCATTAATGACAAAAATCAACAGTGCCATGTGTTAGGTGGGAGGCTTCACTCATTTCTGTCTTCATATTTTACTAACATTTTATTTCATCACTCTTTTCCAAGATTATCAAAGTTCTGTAATAGCTTTGGAAACTAAAGAAAAGCATAAAATGCTTTTTAAAAAAAAGCCACTTCCTTCCCTAAGCACCATGAGCAGACCCACAAGGGGCTCTCGTGTCCCATGAAGGAGGCCACCCGCCCTGCCCTTCCGCGTGCCTGAGGGGCCCTGAAGGAGAGAAACCGATGGCAGTGGGCACAGGTGTGCGCTCTGCTGGGGGCTCCAAGGCCTGAAGTGTGACTTTGGCCGACCTCTTTAACTTCCCTTTGCCTCAGTTTCCTGATGGGTAACCTGGGGCTCATCAATTCCCCACTTGCTGAGGTTCTCTGAAGGATTAAATAAAACAAAAGCTCTTAGCCTGCCCCAGGACACAATGGGGCACCACGTAAATCACAATGCACTTGGACCAAGTCAGGAAAATCAGATCAGAAAACGCCATGCTCAGGGTCCACAAGGACTGTCCACGCTACAGGGTCGGCGTATGAATGTCCTGGGGGTCACCCTGGGAATGATGACAGTTGTAGCTCACATTATTGAGCTTTTCTGGTGGGCAGGTACCATCCTAAGTGCTGCCACTGTAGACATGAAGGAGATTTCCATTCCTTTCCATTCATCTTTCCTTCTCCACCTCAAAAGCTCACCTGTCGTAGACACAGATCCCAGCTCAAGTCACACCACTGCCACCCAGATGTGCACACCTGGCAGTACGTTCAGTCCCTGCTGTTGCCTCGAAGGAGTGGTGTTTGTGACGCCAGCTTCTGATTGTTTGCTGCGTGACTAATTTTAAATATTTGTTTAATATGCAAATGATACCTCCCAGTGACAGCTTGGGGAGAACTGCAGATGTCTCTCCCTCAAAATGACACGGCCCCGCTGCTGTTCCCAGTCAGTTGCTGACACTGAATGACTTCGATTCAGAGCTGAGATAGACCCGATTTCATGACAAATGCTTCAAGCAAGGCCACTGCTAACACACACGGTACCTGTTGGATAATTAGAAAATGGTGCTCCCTTGGGACTGATAAAGTAGAAGAAAGTTCCACACCACCTTTCCATCTCCTAGCAGAAAATCAGGAAAACCTATTCCCACTTCAGCAGCTCATTTAGGGTAAAGTATGCTTTTGAGTATTCCCAGCACCAAGCTTGGATGGCGGAGAACTGACTACATTTTTTCTCCTCCTTAACTTCTTGGCCAGATATCTCCGTGCAGTGCCCACCTTATCAGATCCTACAAGGCAGCCCTGATTTAGACCTTCTGAGTTTTTGCATGTTGTGAAATAAAACAGTTTCTTTCTTGGAAGCACAGAGTCTCTTGGTGTCAGAACCCTGTTTGATCAGGTAAAAGCTGTGATCCATTTTATGTAGGGAAAGGACCTCTGTGGAAGGAGATGTCCCCTTTGGTGGAGGCTTTATTTGTTCAGCAGAAATTGGTGGGAAGGAGAAGGAGGATGGTTGAGCTGAGATAAGAAAGGACAGAAGATGGTGCCCAGGGGGAAATGGGAACAGTGACAAGTTCCCAATGGTAAGGCGGCTGGAGGGCTTTGTTTATAGGAGCAACTATGTTTAATCCTTCACTTTGGGTTTGGAGGGGTTGCCACAGAAGCCTCCTCTGCTGCCTGCAGGTCATACCAACAGTTTGAAAAACACAACTTCATTTCAGGGGAAATCTGGGAAGTGAGAAGATTGACACTGTGCCCTTGTGACTAGTGGTCAGAGGACAGTCAAGTCCCCCATTTGATCCAATTCCATGACACAGCGTAACCAGAGAAGCCTAAGAGCTGGTCACTACTGTGCTTCTGAGCGTCCTGGAGGATGGGAGGGGCTCTCTGAGGTTAACCCATTCTCATGTGAATTTTGAAGAACAAGTTAACCTCAGTGGACATCAAGGTTATACCGGTCACTGATAATCATGGGACTTTTGCTGCCCTCTATTTCCCAATGAATTTATGAGTAACAATTATAGGCTGTAGCTCCCATTGTGTCTAACATGCACCAGGGATTGAATACACAGGATTTCAAACTTTAAAACAAACGAGCCAAGCTCGTGTGGACACCCACATTCTAAAGTTAATGGCTTTGAAGTTCAGACCGGTGAGAAGCACGGCCCAGTTCACAGAGGCGGTGACCAAGCTAACATGGGAGCTCCCGTCTGTCCTTTCAGGGTCTCAGGGGAGTTCAAACTCTCATTCCCAACTGCTTTAGAGGAAGAGCAAGGTCCTGGGGCAGACTGTGGGACAGGCTTGGAGTTGGAAGCCCACATGCATGGGTGACTCTCCACCAGCAGAATAAATGTTGCCGATCCTGGAGGCAGGCCAGGCTAAACGGAGTGAGAAATCTAAAGTTCAGTGCGGTTCCTGAAAGGAAGGTGTGAATTTAGGAGGGCTGGGACAGCTGACAGCCGAGGCCCTGCTGGTGTGGGTTCTGAGAAGAGTTTAGGGGACTGGGTTTCAGAGGGATGTGGAAACCCAGAAGGAGAGGCCGTCCTGCAGCAGGGTGAGGCGCTGTACAGACGTGATCTCTGCCCAGCCCACGCTCCTGTGACCCCAGATGTGCACGGTCTGGCATCTGGAGGGAGCAACTGCCCTCACTTATGTAACAAGCATGCAGTGTATGCAGTATGTGCCTAATTACCCGCGGCACTGCGAGGATGGTGCTTATCACTAGGCAGGTGGCCATCATCCTGGTTCCTGTCCTGCCCGGGGTCAACACTGCCCTCTGCGCATGTGAGCTGAACCTCAGGGCTTCCCAATCGCGTGGCAGTGTGGTGAGGACCAAGATGAGAGCCAGGGGAGCACCCTGTGCAGTCAGGCGACACCCAGGGAGGAGAACGGAGGAGAAAGACGCTCTTTTCTGTGTTCCAGGCAACTGAGGGCGAGGTGAGGACCCATTTCCATTCGGACAAACAAAATTCTGGCCATGATTTCAAATGTCCCCGTCCCTAGGGGGTGGCCTCACCCTCACGGAGAACCACTTGCTCCAAAGCAAACATCACTCACAAGGGACAAAAGATGAGCCCCAAAGGCATGTCCCAGTGACCTGCCTCCTCCAGCCGCACCCCACCTGTCCGCAGTGTGCCCAGTAGATCCCCGACAGTGGATTAATGTACCTGTTCCCTTAAGCCTCTCATTCCCAGTCACATCACCTCTGAACTCTCTTGCATCGTCTCACACATGAGCTTTTGGAGGACAACTCGTGTCTAAACTGTAGCATTCTCCATCTGCAAGTCTAAGCTACCTGTTATTTGTATTCCAGGAAGGTCAAGATCCTTCCTGAGAAAACTAATGAGATTTCTTTTCCAGAGGCCAGATGAGCCTTTGAGATCTGTGTTGAAAGGCAGTGTTGGATCAGAACAGTGCGCAGAGTCCCCCAAAGGCCAAGAAGGAGCTGAGTGGAAGGGCTGAGCTCTCTCTGACCCTGAGACAGGGAAATTCGAGAATAGCAGAGAGCTTCCTCCAGGTGCTGCTACAGGGGCTGGCCTGCCTGGCCCTCACCATCAGCCCAAAGGTGGAGAAATTTCACTTCATATCGTCCAGTGGGACTCGAACCAAACGGGATTGACAAATTGATCCATGGTCACTACTAATAATAAATGCTTATATAGCTGTGGCCTTGTCTCGATCACTGTTCTGAGTAGTTGTTATACATTAATATTTCAATTAAACTTTCTAATTTTAGATAATTAAAGAGTCATATGAAGTTGCAAGAAATAATAGAGAAATCCCCTAGGCCCTTTATCCAGTTTCCCCCCAATGATAATATATTGCAAAACTCTTAACACAGCATCACAACCAGGAAACACATCAATACCATCGAGATCCATAACATGCCCATCAACACAAGGATCTCTGAATAATCATGCCTGCTTCTCTCCACACCCAGCTCCTCACTACCACTAATATGTTCCCATTTCTAGAATCTGTCCATTTCAAGAATGTTATTTAAGTGGAACCCCACTGCATGCAACCTTTGTTCACTCAGCATAGATTTCTAGAGATTCATCCAAGTTGGTGCATGCACCAAAATAGTTTGTTCCTTTTCAATACTGACTAGTATTCCATGCTATGGATTCACTCCACTCTAAGTAACCATTGAACTATTGAAGGACATCTGAGTTGTTTCCAGTTTGGATATATGGATAAAAGTGATATAAACATTTGTTTGTAGGTTTTTACATGAACCTAAGTTTTCATTTATTCAGACTAATGCCAAGGAAGGCAATTGCTGGTTTGTGAGGTAGTTGATATTTAGTGTTTGAGGAAATTGCTAGACTGGTTTTTTTTTGGGGGGGGTGGTTATAGCATTAATGATCCTATCATTGATGTCTGAGTAATCCACTTTCTCTGCATCCTCACCCGACTAGCGTGGGTCTGCCATATTGGACAGACTCAGTATGTCATCCCTGGTCTTAAGCAATGAGCTTTCTAGGTGACCCTCATGGGAATGTTTCTAGATGGAGAAGAGATGGATCCATTGGTGAACCCCATTTTAGAATGGATGTGCTGCCAAATTAGCAAGGCAGAGAAAATTCAGACAGAACAGATCCCAGGACAGATGCGTTTTGATGGGGAGGGGAAGGCAAGACTCAGACGAGCTTAGCTTGTTTTTCAGGACTATCTTCAGAGTGCTGCCAAGAGAACTCTGGGTCTCCATGGTAAGGTAAAAAAAGAACAGTGAGAAGCAAAAGCAAACTTCAGGAACTCTGAAAATGCACTTACAAACTCAGGGGTCAGCTCCCTGCAGTCCACGCCATCCTGCTGTTTGCAGACGTCTTGCAATCAATAGCACAGTAAATATGGAACTTCATTACCCAAATACTCCACTGCTCACCAACCAGGACTCAGGCTCTCAGGTGCCCAGGGCTGTTCCAAGCCCGTCACCCCTCTCCCCCCTCTGTTCAGCCTCATCTTTCTCCTTTCTCTTCAGCACCATCGTCTCCACGGGCAGCAGAACTTGGTCCCTGCAGGGTGGCTCGGTTTTCCATCAGTTCACCTCCTCCATTCACTCAGAAAACCCTCTGTCCTCCAATTGTTTTCCCAACTCCACCCTAAACCTTTGGTTCAGCATTAATATTACGGCAAAGAGTGATAATGCTAAACCAGAGCTCTCCCTCCGGAAGAAGACACGAGGGGTAGGTGTGGTACGATTCCAGAAGAAAAAGAAAAGCCATAACATGTTTCCCTCTGAGGATATTAAGTTTACAGCTATTGTGTCTGAGGGATTATAAACAAACCTGATGGTGTGTTAATCACTTTATCACGCACAATCCCTAGAACATTCCAAGAAGGTACTTGCTAATTTTATCCCCTCTGAAAAAGAAAGCAGTGTATTTGAGAGATTAAGGTCATGAATTGATAAGAAAGAGAAGCCAGGATTCCAACCTGGGCAGTCTGATCTCAAGCCCCTTGCCCTGTCCATGATATGTCCCCGAGGAAAAAATGCACTCACCCCAGCTCAGACATGGAGGTGAGCCTCCTGTAGCCAGTGCCTAAATGCAGTGGAGAAAGGCAAGGAATGCCCTCCCAACGTGGCCTGCAGTGTGTGGAACACTGGGGTTGGCTCCGGATGCCGTGAGCCTTGTGAGATGCCCTCAGGTTCCCGTGCTTGTGTTGGGTACCAACCTGGGGAAGCTCCACCTTACACAGCATGACACCTGATTTCTACAGAAGGCCCCTGACATAACAAGAGTTTGACGTATAATTTTTCAACTTTATCTTGCTGTAAAAGTGATATTCAGTAGAAAAATGTGCATAAAAGTATGATCTTTTCCAGCCTAGCAACATGAGATACAACTCTTTTCCCTGGTGCTGAGCAGAAGCAGTGAGCTGTAATTCCCCATCAGCTCTGCACTCACGAGGGAGAGCAGGTGATAGGACACCTGGCGCTATTGCCAACCTGGGATGGTTTTGTATCAAAGGCAGTTTGACCTGCAGTACCTTCAATTTAGGATGGGTTTCTCAGTGCACAACCCCATCCTAAGTCAAGCAGCATCTGCGGTTGAAAGAAAGGGGAATAAAAGTCCTATTCTGAGTGCAGAGTATGACAATATTTCTACAAAATATAGCACATAGAAGGTCATTTAGGACTTCCATTTTGGGTCAGATGGAAGACAAAATTTCCAAGCTGAAACTGTTAATGGTAGGTGATTATCAGTCTCAAATCCAAAGGAAAGCTGAAATCCAGAATAGTGAGCAGAACATTGAGCCATTTTTATGCTGAAAGCATTTCCCCAAAACTGATGAACTTAGGTTGCAGTTTTCACAGCCTCATGGGCACAAGGGAAAAAATGCCAAGCCTTGGGTCTTCCCAAAGTAGGAAGTTAAATGCAAGACCCTAAAACATACAGGACCACGAGAGTTAAAATGTCGGTGTGAAGATGAGCCAGAGATAAAACCATAGCAACAATATAGGCTCCCGTTCCCAGAGTCTGCAAGAAGTCTTCAGCACTGAGCAAAGTGGGAAGAAAAAGGTCTCCTCTGAAAACCCCTGTGATTTCAAAGGAGTTACATCCCAAACTGACCCACCAGCAGAGTCTGGAGTCCACGTCATGGATTAGTCCAGAGGAAGCCAGTGAAATGCTCCCAGGAAGAAGGTGCCTTCCCCCAGCCTCAGGGACCATCGCGAATCCACTTCGGAGGAAAATGAGCAGCACACATGTGTAAATGTCTAGACACACAAGGAAAGAAGGCTGTGGGCAAAACATAAGAGAAGCAGACTAACAATCCTGAGAGGCTCTTGGAAGATGGAAGCCGGGGAAGCTACATTCCTGGACCAAGGCAGAACTAGATGGGAAAATAAAAACGTGGATGACATTAAAATAAAATTAAAAAAAAAAAAACCCAAACTAAAAATACTTCCCAAGCCCCAAACTATAATAGGGCGGGCCAAATCACCAACAGATGAGAGACCCACATTGTACTGATGAGCTGGGGGAAGGAGAAGAGGAAATGGTGGGGACAGAGTCTGATGGACTTCAGAAAAAGAGAACCCAAGAGAGCCAGCTAGAAAGGACAAAGGAACAGGGCTAAGGAAATGAAAGGCAAAAAAATCGGAAAAGTTAAAAAGCCAAAAAGAAACAAAGAACACAGATAATTGTGCACCCGTGTTTGCAGCACTCTGTTCACAACAGGGAAGCGACCCCAGTGACCACTCAGACGTGAGCAGATACACAGAATGAGTGTGTGCCCACAGAGGAATTTTACTCAGCCTTAAAAGCAAAGAAATTCTGAGACTCGCGACAACCTGGATGGAACGTGAGGGCGTTCTGCTCAATGAAATCCGCTGGCCACTGAGGGAGGAGGTCGCATCATTCCACCCATATGATCAGGTACCAATTCCTAGGGAGGGAAAGCAGCACAGAGGTGCGGGGCCCGGGGGCAGGGACTGGGGACTTGCTGTTATGTGCGCCGAGTCTCCGTTTTGCAAGGTGACAGACATTCTGGCGATGGATGATGGCGGTGGCTGGACAATAGTCTGGAAGTACTTGACGCCATGAGACTCTGCACTTTAAAACAGTCAAATGGTCATTTATGTTACGTACGGTTCAGCACAATTTCGAAAATGATAAACTTTGAGAAAAGAAATGCAGAAAGAAGATTGAGAGAGTGAAATCAGGCCAGGAATTTCTGAAGATCAAAGCAGGGAACAAGAAAAAAAGCTGATTGTTGGGGTCAGCTCTTGTGCTGCTGTGACAAAGGGCCCGACAAGCTCGATTTTAGAGGAGGAAAAGTTTATCTGGGGTTCAAGGGCTCGGAGATCTCAGCCCATAGATGGCCCACTCCATCGCGCTGGGCTTGAGGTGAGGTGGAACTTAATGGCAGAGGGGCTTGGAGGAAGAAAGTGGCTGAGGGTGTGACCATCAGGAAGGGGACAGGGGAGAGAGGGAGAGAGACAGACAGACAGACACATACAACTCCACTCACCAGGACAAAATATTTATACCCAAGGGTGCACCCCATGACCCACCTCCTGCCACACCCCCTGCCCACAGTTACCACCCAGTTAAGGTCTCAGAGCACTCAGGCACTGATCGGGTTGAGGCTCCCATAACCCAATTATTTCACCTCCAAACCTCCTTGCCTTGTCTCACACATGAGCTTTTGGGGGACACCTCATGTCTAGACCATAACACTAATGCACTCACGTATCCATTAAAAATAAATTTAAGTAAATACATACAATAGGAATAAAGCAAAGAAGATACCCTAAAACATTTCTGAAATGAAAAGACCATTTGAAAGCTCATGGTGAGAGGGTGCAGGGTCTGTAGGAGGTGAGCAGCATCAAGGCAGGTTTGGGGGTAACAGGGGACTTGAAAAATCCCAGCAACAAGCAGAAAAGAGCATGAGCATGGAGAGAAGGAAAACTAGACTATCAGCTGGCAGTGAAAGCCGTGCTTCGTGCCAGAATTGGAGGAGTCATATATTTAAGGAACTCAAGGAGAGAGGGGTGATACCCAGATTTTATACCCAGCAAAAAATTGATTTTTGAGACCAAAGGGCACAGACACATTAATCAAAGCACAAGAACTCAAGAAATATGTCCCCCACCGCCTTCCAGAGCCTTCTGTGGTGGAATGAGGTTCGGACCACTGAAAAAGCTAACGTGTCAATGACACATGACTACGAATGAGCATTAAGTAAATAGCTACTAAGAATCAAGACAAAATAGGGACAGGCAGGGGGACACAATGTTAGGCAAGGGCTGTGTGCTCTGGCAGTGCACGGATGGCACAAATATTGACAATCAGGGTCTCTGAAAATCTGTATGATTTCACAGATGTGTGTGCCTCAAATGGGTGACTTGTGCTGTATGTCAATTTATCTTCATTAACTTGAAACAAAGAAGAAGAATGGGAACAGCATACACCCAAACTTCTTAGATGTTTTCATTAATAATAATGGAGGCGATGTTTTTATAATTCAGAGACTATTGTGTGTTCAAAATTGGCTACAACGAGTGAGAAATTAGGGTATGGTCTAATTGTACCATCCCCGAAGGCCTTGAAAACCAGGTTTCTTGGAATGGAAGAGGAGACATATTGACACAGAGAGACAAGCTTAAGTGACAATTCCTAAGTCTTGACTTAGGATTAGAAATATCAATAGGAGCCAGGTGCAGTGGTGCACACCTATGATCCCAGAGGCTCAGGAGGATCCGCATTTCAAGGCCAGCCTCAGCCACTTAGAGAGTCCCCGTCTCTAATACAAAAGGCCTCGGAATATGGCTCAGTGTTAAGTGCACCTGGGATCAATCCCTGGTACCAGAAATCAAAACAAAATTAAATAAACAAAGGAATAACGATCAATGTGAATCCGTGAGATATCTTATTATATTGCCTTATTAGTTTATTTCCTGTTATATTGAAAACTGGTAAAAGGAACGAAGCTACCATTTATTTTTTTACTTTCTAAAGAAGATTTTAGAATCTTCTGATCTAAATTTAGAATTTCAGAATAAATAATGCACATGAGAGATAAAAGAACATCCCCTTTATCAAAGCATTCTGACCCATCAATGAAGAACAAATAAACAGCAGGGCAGCACCGTTGTGAGGCTGAAGAGCAGCCTGCCAGGTCTCCCACGTCTCAGCCCCAGATCTGGGGATGCGGAACCTGCACAAAGTCTGGGCTTCAACCCCCAGCACTGCAGGAAAAAACAAAAAAAAAAAAAGAGGAGGAGAAGGAGAGGGAGGAGGGGGAGGAGGAGGGGGAGGAAGAGGAGAGGGAGGGGGAGGGGGAGGAGTAAGAGGAGGAGAAGGAGGAAGAAGAGGGGGAGGAGGAGAAGGAGGAGGAAGAGGAGGAGGAGGAAGGGGAGGAAGAATAAGAAGAGGAAAGAGAATTTCCAGATGAGGAGTTAATCTGGCGAGTCTGGGTGGGTTGGGTATAATTTATAAATTCAGGGCCTTTTTAGCAAGGAGGCAGGGAGTCACAAGACAGAAGATGGACTCCTAATGGAAGCAGTTTGAAGATGCTGAGCTGCTGCCTTGGAAGAAGGGCCGAGCCAAGGACCAGCTCCAGCCACTACCAAAGGCAGAATAACGACTCTTCTCCTGGAGACCCCAGGAGAGCAGGGATGTGCTGCAGAAGCTCTTGGCGTCTACGGAGCTGCATGAGAGTGAATTTACGTGGTCTTAAACTACTAGGTTTGCAGCAATTTGTTATCAGTGGCCACTGGGAAAGAATATGATCAACATCTTGCAGGAACCAATAAATAGAAACATCCCTTGAGCATCAACCGCTGCTGAAGTGACAGAAAGGGAGCGAGCCACACACCCTGTGCCCTCCACAGCTTGGCAGACCCCACCCACACGGCATCCCCCCACCAGCCCTTGAATGGGATCCGTCCAGGGCTTGGGAGGAGCTGCCAGTTTATAGGATAAACAGGGGACAGCCGAACGTGGACGGCACCAAAGGTCAGCAGTCCTACCATCTGGACTGGGGGAGACTGCTCAGGCCAGAGAGCTTGGGCTCTGCCTCAAATAAACTATAAGGAAATGAAGGGTGGAGGAGGAGACTGCAGAGGGAGAGAGACTTCAAAAATGTATCAGACCTTTACATTTGGGCAAAACAATCTCTAGTGTCTAGAAATCTGCATTTGGTGATAAACTATGAAAAAATAACTCAAGGACACAATGACTGAAGGATACGATGGTATTTGAGGAGCTGTGAGGGGGTATGGGGTATGGGAACGTGGAGGGGTTGGTGGGGTGGGTGGCAAGGCTTTGCTTCTTGGTGGGAGTGGTGCTCACCTTGTAAAAAAAATCCAGGGTGCCATACAGCTGGTTTCTGGGGTTTTCTGTATCTGTGTTTTGTTTTAGGACTATGATTATTATGTTGGTTGAAATGATCTCACAACAGTCCTCATGAAACAGGAAGCTGCTTCAATTGATCAAGAGCAATCAAAAAGTCTATCATAAAAATATAATTGGTTTAAAAGCCCATTGGACAGTTTAACTGTAGATGAGACATAAACGAAGAAGAATTGGGGGCCTGGGACAGGTCAGAAGGAATTACGAGGGGCAGGTAAGAAATGCATGAATAGACAGAGAAGGTATGGCCAAATCGGGAGTCAAGGAGGGGGAACAGAAAGAAAAGAGAAGAACTAAAAAAATAAGGACATAATGAGAATTTTTCAAAACTATAAAAGAGGGCAAACACCGACTCAGGAAGTCCAATAAATGCCCGCTCGGATAAAAGCCAAAATAAACAAGCAACAAAACCCTCATCTAGACACGTCTTCAAGGAGGTTGGAAAATAAAACACTCCCTCCCAGGGATTTACAGGCAGAGCTAAGCGGGCTTCAACACCGAGCCCCCCGGGGGGATTAGCCCCCAGAATGTGAAGAGGATGGGGGAGCTTGAAGGGGAGAAGACTTCAGACTTAAACTTGATTTCTTCAGCTCTTTGCTGCAATCCTACCCAAACTTCTTTTAGTTGGAAAAGAAGGAGAACAGAGAGAAGGAAGGGGGAGAGAGCCTCTGAGTAGGTCGGCCACTAGGCAGAGAAGGAGGGAGGGAGGAAGAGGACCTCGCCCAGAACAAGAGCAACTTGTGTGCACCCACTCTCTGTCTCCATGCTTCTAACCTGTGACTCCCAGCTGCATGGAAGGAAGGAGCCCAGCTCCACTCAGAACTGACCATAGCAGAGGGTGGCTGGTGCTGGTGGGAGTGGACCTCTCAGATCAGGTACAGACACTGGGAGAAGCTACTGCTGCCACGTGGCCGCAGGCCCTGGGCATACAACTTCCCTTAGAAAACCAAATCCTTTGACAGTGGACCAAGCAGGAGACCTAATCTAAACAACAGGTGTCCAGGTGAAAGTCTCGACGTCCAGGCCCATTCAGACAGGCCACCCTCCACAGTCTAACCAATGGTACAAAGGACGTTCTGTTCCAGGCAGAAGCTGGCCACAGAGCTGGGGCAGCCGCAGGGGCCCCATCTTCCCTGGGTCTTGTGATTTCAGACATGTCCGTCAGGTACTAGGCATGAGTTTATGGAAGGGACAGAGAAAGGGAAGAGGGGACACTCGATGGAGAGAGTGGGTCCTCTCAGAGAGGAGAAGGGTGGCACACCCTGCCTGCCCTCCAGTCTTATTGGGGGTCCCAGGGAAGTTTCCAGAAGGTCGCGCCCAAGTCCGCTGGTTGACTTTTGTCTGACGACACAGGGGCTGCATGGACCGTCCACCGAGGACAGCGTGACACTCACAGAGTCAGAGTCAAGGAAACGCTCGCCCTATTTTGCCTCAACCTCCTGCCCACTGAACTGGCTTATTTCTCTTGGAGTGGCCCCCAGCAAGCTTCCTCTGTGAGGGTCTTGATATGTGGGTTGGCAGGGTGATGGTGGGTGTGACAGTTTCCGAGACAACAGAGGGTCCAGGACACGGGCAGGGTGTGTTCTGATCTTGAAACGATGGTTTTTCTTAAAGGGATGCGATTGTGACTGGGGGAGGTTGTGACACGCCAAGCCCCCATCTTGCCGTCAGATAAGGCTCCCGGTGACTCACAATTGCCCCTCATCGTCCTTTTCTGCCCACTCATTCACAGCTGACTGGCTACCTGACGGTTCCACTGGCAATTTTGTTCACATGTTCATGGGTACTGTGCACCTTCCAATAGAAAGGCAATAACCCCTGTTCTAGAGATTACGGAAGTTTACCAAACACAGCTGTTTTAGTAACAGAATGCAACTTGAACAGTTAACCGGTTCTGCAATCAGGAAACAGGAACATACACAAATACAACTTCCTTTACCTGTTATCCAAGGGAGTGGAAAAGAGAAGAGTGATTGTATCCGTCAGCTGTTTGTTCCTGTGACAAAGTACCCGAGAAAAACAACTTAAGGGAGGACACATTTATTGTGACTCACAATTTCAGAGACTTGGATCTCTGGTCGGCTGGCTCCATTGCTTTGGCCTTGAAGTGAGGCAGAGAAGTGGTGGGAGGGTGTGGCAGAAGAAAGCCTCAGCTCAAGACAGCCAGAGTCAGGAGGAAAAAAGAGGGAGGGAGAGGGGGATGAGGGAGAAGTCCCCAAGGTCATGCCCCCAAGGCCCCATTCCCTTCAACTAAGTCCCCTTTCCTGGTTTCCACCACCTCCCAATAGTCCATTCAAATTATGAATCCCTCCATGGATTCATCCACTGATGAGGTCAGAACCCTCAAACTGCAATCCCTTCTCAGAAGTCCCACCTCTGAACACTGAGGACCAGGTCTTTGACCCTTGAGCCTTTGAGGACTTTCTGGATCCAAGCCATAATAGGGAAAATCGTCATGGTCCCCACCCCATGCAGACATACACTTCCTTGGGTTCATTCCTCCTGGGTCGCCCCTTGCATTACTAGCACCACAACTCAGCAGTGTAGAGAAGATCACTGGGCACCCAGTAATGGCTGAGTTCAGGAGGACAGCTGCCTGCTAGCGGTCACACTAGTGAAGAACCACGGTCTATGGTCTATTCATATATTTAACATTTTGGACCTTTCCAGCCAGCTCACACTCAGACCCCCAGAACCGCCATTTGCTGCTCTTTTCAAATCATTGACAGAAAAGACTGGTCTAGTCTCACTTTATGCTTATGATCACTCTCTTTAAGGGCTCCGTTACGGTGCTGTTTGACAGAGCCTTGGCCAGGTCCACGCCCATGCTCTCTGGGAGAGCTTCCTAGGTAGCACTCGCAGGTTCTCGGGGAAGGTTAAGGCCATCTTCTTCCTACAAACACCCCTGCCTCCGTGAGCAAATTGGCCTTCTCCTCTTTACAAGCCGAGCAGAGTGTGTAGGTAGCTTCTCTATTCAAACCCAAGGTCTCCTCAAAATAGCCCTCCAATCCCGGTCTGCTCAGCATCTATCTGCATATTCAAGAGAGCACACTGACATCTGCTCCAAATTGACCTTCTGTCCGCACCAGAACAGGGAGCAGCTGGTGGTTCCTTTAGCTAAAGAAGGAAAAAATCTGGTTTGGCTATTCTACTGCACAAGGACTCGGGCTGGACCTATGGTCAGAATCAGAGAGATGCCCCCACTACCAGGGCTTCCAAAACTGAAAATGTGTGCCCCAGCGTCCCGCTAGACACATTGTGGAGCCCCCGTTCCATCAAGGCAGCCCAGGGATTGTGCCTTCTTCATACGCCTGTTGTTTCAACCTGCAGAGAGCCAGCAAGGCACCCAGAGGGTGGTTCTCAAAGTGTGGTCCCTGCAACAGCACCACCAGTGTCCCCCAGTCCCTTGTTAGAAGTGCACATTCTCGGGCCTCACCCCAGACCTGGAGCACCTGAAATCTTGGATGGGGCCCAGCAATCTGTGCTGTAAAAAGCTGCCAGATGATTCACCTCCTGTGTAAGAGGTGGTGAAAGGGAAGACACTTCTTTCAGTGAAGCAGTGCTAGGTAAGGAATGAAAAAATATGTGTGTGTGTGTGTGTGTGTGTGTGCTTTCTGGAAAACTGACTTAACAGCACCCAGCTAGAGAGAAAGGACCTATATAAAATCCATGCATTTTTTCTGTTTGTATACATTAAGTGTGGATGGTTCTCTCCTGGTTGAAGTTTGAGAAAAGAAAAACATTAGATCCGTAAAATATCCTGCAGAGAGAAGTAGAAACCAGAGGAGAAGATGCCACCACCATCATCAAAAGACCCGACAAGCACAGTTTTAGAGGAGGCAAGGTTTCTTTGGTGCTCCTGGTTTCCGAGGGTCGGTCCATAGATGGCGTCTGCTGTTCTGGGCACCAGGTGAGGCAGACACCATGGCCCAAGGGTGTGGAGGAGGACATGGAGAGAAAAACTGAGATATGTACAACTCCTGAACAGACAGAATCATTATAAATCAGGAACCAAAGCACTATTGAGCAATAGCAGGTCAAGCCAAAAGACAATAAGATAAAAGTTGCGTTACCTGGGTTTGGAGGGGGTGGCCGGGAAATTAGAATGTACCATCACAAAATGAAAACCACATTTAAAGACCAGGACGGACAGAGTGGGAAACATGGAATTAGAAATGGAGGTGTACCAGGCTGGCAAAAGACAAAACCAATGACAGAATGAGGGTAGGAAGTGAATGGAAAGCCTAAAAAATTAAATTATTTCTGAGAAAAATACTTGAAATGGTTAGGACAGAAGCAATAATCCAAGACATAGCCGAGGGCAACTTGCCTTACTTGACTAAATTCCTGAATCCACAGAGCCAAAGGGCCTAACTTACTCCAAAGCAAGACCATTAAGGATTAGAATACTCAGATTTTGAACAGGTGGCATGGGGATGGTTGTTACTTCAGCAAACCAAACCTGAGTAACACTGACTCTTTCATTAAGGATTGGAAACACATTTAGGAAGAGAAGGGGATGGTTTAAAATACCACTAAATACCTATAAAGCACCGATTAAAATAAGTAAATAAATAGAAGGAAGACCAGTAGAGGAGAAGAAGAAGGATGGAGGAAGGAGAGAGGTAGGGAAAGAAGAAGTAGTTGGACTGAAATGGCACAAATTCTATTCCATGCATGTATGATTATGTCGAGATGAACCCACTATTAAGTATAACTGTAATGCACTAATAAGAAATAGATAAAATGCCACTCAGACAATTTTCAGCAATTTACTTCCTTATGACTTATTTCCTTCATTTATCCGAAGAGCTGTTGTTGAGGTACAGGAATTTGGCCTTCACACTCCTCCCTTCTCTTGCTCAGGATTTATTGCCTGAAATCCAATTTATCTTGGAAGCAGATTTTACAAACTGTCATGGTGGCCACCTTTGGGTGACATTTTTTTCTTCCTGTCATTTCCAAATTATTTCCTTTAATGAGCACGTCTTACATTTACTAAATATCCATTCACAAATTAAGCTGAGTACCAACTCTGTGCTTGGTACTGGACCACTTTTTCTTTCTCTCATGTTCTTATTCTTGTGTCCCCTCCACCCCCAACAAATAAAGATCTGTGGAGTCAGAAATTTACAACCTCAAACTTAAAGAAAAAAGATAAATTTTCCTAGTGGTTCTCTCTATAAAAAATCCTAGAATGAGTTTTATTGGTCCAGCTTGAGTCCAATCATCACAACAAGAAAGAATAGATATTTGTGCTTATCTAGTTCTGGGTCATATGTTTTATAGGCAAAATACTATGATTTCAAGTTCATCCAAAACACATGGTTGCCTGTTTTTGATCATTCCACAATAAATGTATGTATTGAAACATCACACTGTACTCTATAAATAGATATAATTATTATTTGCCATTGAAAAACAAATTTTTTTAAAAGAAGCAAAATACGAAACAAAACAATACATGGCTATAGCCAGGGAAACGTAAATCCTTTAGGAATGTGATGAGGGAGGGTGTCTTTTTCCAGGAGGAGGCCCTGGGTGTTGAACCATCACAAACCACAGAGGTCTCCTGCTACCACCCCAAAGCCAAGAGAGGCCAGGATACCTCTTGCCACCTTTGTATGTGGCTTCCTAAAGTGTGACCCAAGACTGGCTTGTGTCATGAGCAATATCTGTAGGACAGGCCGCTGTCTGAATTTGTCACCGTAGCCAGCCAATGTGGAAAGTAGGTAGGGCTGAGATTATCACCCCAGGTGCCATATTCTCCACTACATTCCAAAGGTCAAGAAAGATGGGGCTCCCTCCCCTTCCCTTCTGATCTGACTCTGATGCTCCTAAAGACTATCCCCTAAGCACCAGCAGCTACATTAACATCAGGCTGAATGGAATATGCTGGCCAATTTTGACAGAGTTGAGAATATGATCGCCATTTCCATAGTCTCCATTGATTTTTCACCATCAATGATGGGAACGGGGTCAGTGCTCAGAAACCGGGAAGGTTTTAATTTATCCAAGGATTGTCACTCCAGAAGGCAGCTGCTTTTGCTGATTTGGAATTTCAATAGATGACGACAGAACAGCGAACAATAGCTGGTTACCTGTGATCCTTCACTGCTGCCCTTCAGGAAGCACTGAAAACCAAAGCAAAGCAAGAATGCCCCCCCACCTCCAGCTTCTCCCACCCGGCTGCTTCTGCCCCGACTCAGGAAGACGAGGGCTAGGAACAGGGAGCACCAGGGGGAAGGAGAAATGAACACATTTCATGGTGAGGCATCAGAAGTTACAGACCAGGAGAGGAGACTCCACCTGGCCACTCAGCAAACATAGACCCTTTTCCTATTTAGGGGACCCACAGTTTCATGGTCAAACTTTCCTCCCCAACTCTCAATTCATAGACTCTGGGTGGAGTTGAATCCACTTGCTGTCTTACAGATGGTCCTGTGGGTCAGACAGGACTCATCAGAGGATGCATGGCCATGGTCACCGTGATTGGCTCAGGGATGGTCACGTGATTCCAGCTGAGCCAATGAGACGTGAAGATAGTTTGATGAGGAGAGGTTCAGCTGGTTGGGTAAGGTTTTTCTATGACCTGAAACAAAACAAACAAACAAACAAAGGTTTTTCTACACTGAGGTTTTAATCTTGAATTTGCCACAAACTCATGGTGTGACCTGGGGCAGGCCTCTTGCTCTCTCCCAATCTAGAGTTCCTCATCTCAGAGGGTGTCGTTAGATGAAGTGTGTAATTTAGTTTGGGCATTCTAGAGTATTCTACAGAATTGTTATTTTAAACATGGATGTTTGTAGGAAGACATTGGCGTAATATCAGACCTTCAGGAAAAGTAGATGGCTACAGCGCATGTTTCAAGAAGTCTTTCTAGAGAGAGAAATGGGTGTCCCAAGCGTTCAGTAAGAAGAGCCCATGCTCCGGACCATTTCAGTATCTCAAGAGCTGATTGGCTGTGTGTGTGTTTTATAAAAACTTTTTCTCATTTGAATTCCTTCCAGCTACCAAGTTTGACTTTCATAATACCCCAAACATAGATACAGCAATATGAAAAATTGGGATAAAGTGATTATGGCCCTCGAACATAATCTAAAACTAGTAGGTTTCATTATTTTAAAAATTCCTGCCATGAGCTTGATATCTTATCATTCTAACTCAAATGTCCCTGAGGCTAGACTTCAATTTTTTTTTTTTCAACAAGAGTAAAATTTTCAAAATAATTTAGCAACTGACCTAAGGTTGACATTTAATAAAACAAGAGTGTTTTAATAGAACAAGAATAAAATATAGTGGGACATATAATCTTTAAGAAAAGAAAATCTTTCCTTAGGAAAGATAGCTGCCAACCTAATTCAACATTTATGGCCTTTTGTCAACCTTCGTTTCTGACCTGTACAGAATAGGTACATTTCCCTTTTAAAGATCCTAATGGTGTTTGTGTTTTAACAGGAGGAGTGGTTGACTATAATCTTTGTAGGTTAGTGTTATTTCTATCATCTTAATGAATGCTCCCTACTTTCTTAAGTGTTCCCCATTTTACAGTTTAGTTCATGGATCAGGTAGTCTGTCATCGTCTTCTTTTTTGGGGAATATCTGGGATTGAACCCAGGGACACTTAACCACCCAGCCATATCCCCAACCCTTTTGAAAATTTTGAGACAAGGTCTTACTACGTTGCTTAGGGCCTTGCTAAGTTATGGAGGCTGACTTTGAACTCAAGGTCCTCCTGCCTCAGCCTCCAATACCACCGGAATTACAGGTGTGCGCCACCGTGCCTGGTTTATGCATGGATTTAATTCTATGCCATGCTTTTCTGACTTTATTAACCCTTTTTTTCTTTTTTTTTAAGTTAATCCTCTGCACTTGAAACAACTGCAAGCAGAGGATTAACTTTTTTTTTTTTTTAAAGAGAGAGTGAGAGAGGAGAGAGAGAGAATTTTTAATATTTAGTTCTCTGCGGACACAACATCTTTGTTGGTATGTGGTGCTGAGGATCGAACCCGGGCCGCACGCATGCCAGGCGAGCGCGCTACCGCTTGAGCCACATCCCCAGCCCCTATTAACCCTTAATTTAATAACGTCATTGGAAGTTTACCTCATGCACAGTTATTTGCATTTTCCCTTATTATTTCTTTGGCTTCTCCTCAGTTCAGTTCTCTCTAGAATCCCTCCTTGATGAGTTTGGGTTTCTTGCACCTGACCTTCGTGTGTCAGCTTCTCTGTTCTAATTTTTGTGTTATTGCTCCGTGGATTGGGAGAATATTTTTGGCCAGCTATTCCGGATCGTGAAGTCAATTCTTTTACTTAATTTTTAATTCTGTCATTCAGCCATCCTATTTATTTTTTAATGTTGTCAATCATATTTTAATTTCCAAGGTTTCTTATATTATTAAAGTGCTCTTATTAATTCCTGTAGGATTGCGTGCCAACGATGCATCCTCTTAGATCTGACGGTACTAATTAACATTCTTTGAAGTCGTCTTCTGTTTCCCACATTAGGTCTCGTCAGGGCTTCGGATCGCAGTGCATTCGGCTTCCTGTCCCTCTTTCATGTTATTCAGTTTTCCTCAACTGTTTTGGGACGGGGTGGCTTTTATTATAAAGGAGAGGACGGGCCTGTGCTGTCCAATATGGTAGCTGTTTAACGAACTGCTAGCTACATCTGGCTACCTCCATTTCCATACCAACTTGTTCAAGTTAAATGAATGAAGTTAAAATCCAGTCCCCCCATTGCACTGGCCACACTTCTAGTGCTCAGGGGCCACGGTGGCCAGAGGACACAGCCCTGGGCAGTGCAGAGGAACGGAGCATTTCTGTACCAGTCTGCTCTGCTGTGAAGTGCTGCTCTAGACGGATTCGTTGGCAGCCGAAATGCTTTTCTCCCACCACGTGATGGTCACTGTCATCCAGACAGTGGACAGAGGACGTGGCTGCTCTGAGTGGAGAAGAGGTGTGATAGAGCCTGGCCAGGGCTTTATTGTGCCTCAGCGGGGTTCTCTAGGGTCCTGCTGGGGTTCCTGCCGTTCTCTTCGCGCCCTAACTCGAGCCCCAACTTCACACAGAGACCCCGGCATTGAGAGCCACAGGTGGCCTCTCTCCTGAAGGGGGACTCGGCCTCCCTGTTCTCTCCCTCCCTCCCACTCTCCCTGGGCCCTGGCTTCTCCCAGCCTGCGGGCCTCCACCTGGCCTCTTCTCCAGGGTTCTGTTCCAAGAGCTCAGCCTCCAAGTGTCTCCCCTTCCAGCTCCTTGGGGTTATGGCTCCCTGGAGGTGGCTAAGGAATCACTGTTCCTCTGAGGTCCTATATTTTATCCATTCTGCACATTTCTCAAGATTTCTGGCTTGCTGGTGGCCACGTCCCCCCTTCCTGGAGTTGCTGTTGATTTATTTCTGCTCTTATATTTCTTCTGTCAAGATATGCTCAGTCAGCCATCTTGAACGGAAAGTTGTAACCTGATTCCTTAAGAGCTTTGTGTCTGTGGAGTTAGTTTTATAAGTAATCATAGGTGTCAGGGTTGGAAAGGAAATCTGAAGCCCAGCCCTCACAGCATGGTAGCAAAGCTGGGACAAGAGGGACGTTTCCTTCCACACTGGCCTCTGACCATTGTCTCCTACTCTGAGAACCCTTAGAATTAAGAAGTGGATCATTTCTCAACACACACAGGTCACATGCCCAGCACAGTAGCCCTATTACCCATTTTCCATTGCTACAATAAAACAGTAGAGGCTGGGTGATTTGTGATGAAAAAAGGTTTATTGAGCGCACAGTTTTGGAAGCAGAAAATCTAAAGCATGGTACTGGCTCTGGTGAGGGTCCCCTCTGGCTGCATCACATCTCGGTGACGACATCATGATGGTAGTGCATGCAAGAGAGAGAGAGAGAGAGTGCATGGTGAGACAGGAAGCCAGAGAGTGGGGAAGGGCCATTCTTACTCTCTTATAAACAACCTTCTCACTAGGACCAACCAGGGTTCCAGGAGAAGCACATGACCTCTTTCTGAGGGCAGCACCCTCCCTGACTCAGGCACCTCCCACTGGGCTCCTCCCCTTAAAGGCTCCACCCCTCCCCACATCACCCTGCTGAATACCAAGCTTCTGACCCATGGACCCAGGGCGTGGAGGACACCCTCAAACCACCTGCAAATCACAGCAGCAACTCTTTTCTAATCTGCTGATACAAAGCCACAGAGAACTCAAATTCCTAAAAGAAACTTTCAAGAGAACCAAAGGGAATTAAGGGAATCTTTCTCCAAACCTGTGAATACATTTCCTCTGAGCTGTCCTCCCCACAAGCTCAGAAAAAAATCAGGAGTCATACCTCAAAACAGTCAGAATTAAGGAGCTTGGAAAATGCAAAGATTCCTTGCTTAGAAATGACCATGACGCTGCAGGGTTGGGTGGATGTGAGAAATGCACTTCCTCCTTCCCCGGAAAGAATCTGGGGTGGGCGCCCATCGTCCATCTTGGTGAAATGTCTCACCTCGAGCATCTGCCTAATTGCGCTGATGTACAATCTGTTTCCAGTGAAGCAAAGAAATTAATTGTTTTAAAATGCTTTTGGAGACTTTGGAAAACTGACCTAAGGTTAATGGTTCATAAACCTCATTTGTGCTTCTGTCAGAGATTCTAGAATATGAGCTGGTGTGTTTCTGGGCAGGAGGGGAGGAGGAGAGGGCCTGAGAGCTGCGGCCAGGTTCCCCCTGGGGAGTTACCCCCCATGCACCCTGGAATGGGGTTGGAGCCAGTGTGCAATCCTAGCTGGACTCTTTTTCCCAAGACTTTCTGGATGAAGTGCCTTTCTTTATCCCTTTACTGGGCCTTACAGACTGTGAGTTTTCTAGGGATACCAACAAGGCCTGCTCTTCTAGTATGAGCAATTCATTCCCGAGGCTCACAAAGGCTTAGTCCGGGGATCACCAACCTAAATGCATCAAGACACCAGACAGGCCTCATGAATAAGTCAGGCAGAAGGGCAGCCGTGGGCACTGACGCAGGGGCAGCCTCTTCAGAGGCCGGCAGCTGCTTCTCAGTTCTAGCTGGTAGTTGCCATGCAGAACCACGTGCTCCATCTCTCCAGAGGCTTCCCAGATCCAGACAAGAAGTGAAACCCGACTTGTCCAGATGTAGACAACACGCTCGCACACAGACACAGACAGTGGTGGGTCCCCAGTTTGAGATCTCTCAATTGGTTCTCTCTAAAATCACCATCTAAATGCAAAGATGAAGAAATTATAGAAAGAACCACCTTTGGCTACCCAGTGGTCCATGGGTCTGCATCTCTCCGGTGACCATTCCAGCACCAGAGGGGTCTTGGCCACATATAAATTCCTATGACCCCAATACTGGGCCCAGCTGGAATGGTGATCTCTTCAAGGTAAGAGGAATCCACAGGAAGATGGGTATTTCTAGGGTGATTTCCAGGGTAGGGTTCCTAAGAGGATGGAGAAGATTGACCTTCCAAGGTACAGTCACAGAAATTTACTGTAATGCCATCATAGCAATGGTGATAAATGGCTTTGATGTCAGAGTGCCTGCCACATGTTGGGATAAGTGATTTATAGACGTCCTCTTATTTCATTTACACAACGACCCAACAGGTATCATAAGTTCCTCCTCTCTGTGGATGTAAGAACAGGCCCAGAGGGGCTAGGTGAACTGGGGGGCTCCCACCTGGATTTTGCTAGGGAATGAGCTTCTGGGGACCATAAGGATGTCCAGTGGGGAGTTCAACAGAACACTGACGTGATTTCCTCCCCCCTTCCCGAGAGCCCCAGAGTGGGCTCAAAGCATGAGAGCAGATGGTTGCTGGATGGTGGTGTCTAAATTTCCTTCAAATGCATAACTGGAAAACACAAAAGCAAATCAGGGTGATCAGAGAATCAGCATGCTCCATAAAAGAAAAAAAAAGACTCTTCAGCTTCCAAGATATTTATCATGATGTACTCGGGGACCATATGGATAACACCAACTTGTCTAGGATTGGGTGGGATGAGAAACAAGACCACAGGAGACTTTGAGAAGGACTTTGAGAACAAACCCTTGGCCTGGGTAATGGCTTGCCCAGGTGGGCTGGTGAGTTGTTTTTGAAAAGCAGTTCTATTGAGATAGAATTCACCTGCCACATAATTTGCAAATCTTAAGGGTTTTTAGTTCATCTGCAGACCCGTGCGACCATCACCGCAGTTCATTTTAGAGCATTTTCATCACCCTGTCTTGCAACCTGTAGCTGCCACCCTCCTCTCCCCACCCTTAAACCACCACTCGTCTCTTCCTGATGATACACATCTCCCTGCTCTGGACTTTTCCTATGAATTCCATCCTGGAATGAGATCTTTGGTGACTGGCTTCTTTCATCCAGCTACTCTTTTCCAGGTTAGTGGGTGGTTGAGATTTGAATGGCTTTTAAATCTCTCTCTTCTCCATGGATCGCTTTGGCAGAATTCTTCACCTCGTGTCTCTGAGGGTCTCTTTGGCCATGTCCATGACACCCACCACCATTCCTGTCTGGAGTTCTAGCCAGACACTGTTGGACACCCCAGAGGTGGGGTTTTAGGAATGGACTGGAGCGTGGAAGTGCCGACTTCACCGTCACCTGCCGATGGCTTAATGCACACTGGGAGGTGTAGAAATGACAGGCAGGCGGGCATGACTGGAGGAAGCAGGTCACTGGAGTTTGCCCCTTGGGGACTGTCTCCTGTCCCTGGTCCCTTCTTCTTTCCTTCTCTCCCTCCCTCCCTCTGACCCTCCCTCCCCATTTCCTGGCAACCAGAGCTGAAAGCTTGTCTCACTGCACCCTTCTCCCGTGATGTTCACTCAGGCCCAAGGCAGTGGAGCAGGTGGAGCCAAAATAGGAATTTCCTCCTTCTAAGTTGTTTGTGTCAGATACTTTGGTCTCAGCAACAAAAAGCTGATCAACACAAACATCATGTAGCTTTCCCTTCCCTGGGATCCCCAGGAGAAGCTCTGGTACTCCTGGTATTCTCAGGGTGTAAACCAGAAGCCCTCTGCTCATTCATTTTACAGAGTCAGTGTCACCAAATACTCAAGTCTTTGCCCCATCTCTTATCTCTCCACTGCTAACTGGAACTTAGCACTTTCAGTTCTTAACAAGCCTTGGAAAGGTTGGATTTAGGCACAGTTACCTTAAAATCTAAAAGGTCTTTATGTTTTGAGTGGGGTCTACACATATAGAAACTAGTACTTCCAATCTTTCTCCAAACATCTTCAAAGGCAGTTCTGGTAGATGTGTCTCTGCCACCTTCTCGTCCTGTTTTCTGCAACACCTTTAGAGACTCAGCCATTGGGTCAAGATAGGAATGAGCGAGTCTTGTAGGAAGCAAGAGTGATAATAATGCCACCCCTTACCAATCGCATGACTCTGGGCAAGTGGCCAAGCTTCTTGGAGTCTCAGTGTCCTTATCAGTAAAATAGGAATGACATCACCACTCTCACCTACTGGGGGCGGGGGTGTTGAAATGAAAGTATGTTGGGACTCAACCACAGCAGCCATGACTCCCACTCCCACTCCCACCAGTGACGTGTGTTGAGCAAGGATAGGTCAAGGTGCTCCTAACACTTATAATCTATGATCACTCGGACCTGTCCCAATACCCTGGCAAGGTTGCAAGATATTATAGCTCTCTCTTCATAGATGAAAAAAAAATGGTTCCAACTGGTTAAATGACTTTCCCCAAACCTCACAGCTGGTGAGTGGCAGGATTTGTGTTAAAACTAGGTTTGCTGGCTACAAAGAAGGTGTCCCCAACACTGTGGCTATTAACTGCTAACAAATCAGAAAAAGCCAGACCCAAGAACTTCAAGAAAAGAGACATTTTTCATCCAGAAGCCGGAAATCCATCTTTTAAAAGTCACGCAAACACTGTAAAATTCAAAATAGGCAATTTCACATTTTTATGGCTCTGTTTGAAATGAGACAATATCAGGTACATGGTTTAAATGCCGTGTAAGGACTAGAGACGAAGTCTAGACATCTGGTATACCAGCTCCAGCACATTGCTGAGGTGCACCCAGCTACCCTACAGGACCAAATGAAATTTTAGGAAGAGATGCCATAAAATTCCTCTTTAAAAGGGCTTCCAGAACATAACCTCTCGTTCCTGCAACAGTCTTGTGACATCTCAGACAAAGTCTTTCGTCTGCTCAGCAACCAGTGCTGGTACTTGCCCAGTTTCTTGTCCTTGGAATCTTGCAAAGTCAGTATAATTTGAATTTTTATAAATCAAATCCTATTTCAAATGCAATTGAAGAACTTGCACTTTAAAAGAATCCCGTCTTGAATCCTCCAGAAAATGGGAGACTCCTGTTGTAACTGAATAGCTAATCCTGAAAATATCCATTTTGCAAATTCGGAATTTGGTTTACAAGCTTTGTGAAAACAACCTTTAAACTTCTGAAGCCAATTTGAAATTCAAGTTTGTGGCTGGGTCTTCTGGGCACTCCTTATCACCTCTGCTGATAAGCATTTAAATGTATTCATTAACAAAAATAATTGTTGTCACAGTTAACTACATTAGCACCTTTTAATTGAATTAGAAATTAGATGAGGATCATGAATATTTCACTAGGCCTCACCGCTAGCCTTCCCAATTTCCATCTTTAAAAAAAAAAAGCACCCTTGCACAGAATAAACAGGTGGATCTGAAATGTTCATGGTCTTGGCTTTTCCCAGAGTCTTGTCACAAAAGTCATCTCATTGTCAAAAGTGAATCAAAAATGAATTTTTAACTTTCAAGCTGTTCTCCTGTTCTTCCAGGCATGAGGCAAGACATTCTCTGTTCTTAGGAAACTTTAAATAAACATTTACTCGACACCACCCAGAAACCTGCAAACCTACCGCATGCTGAGGAGGTAAAGGGCCCAGGGCAGAATGTCAGCAGCGGGGGCTTCTGAAGTCGAGGTCAGGGTTCTGCACCTCACCACAACTGGCCAAAATATTCCAGAGAGATGGATCCATCCTGTGCCTCCTGAGATGTTGAGCAGCACCCCTGACCTGTCCCTCAGAGATATGAGTAGCACACGTACTCCACCCAGATGTAACAAAACAATCACCCAGGGTGGGGACAGGGGAACTGCGAGAGTTGAGAATCACTGGGAAGAACATGGGTCCAGTTACCATCCCTGTCAGTCTCTCATGTTTGACCCTCTCTAGCCTTAACGTCAGGACATAGACACCATCATTCCTCCCGGGAATGAAATCTCAGCAGCTTGGGAGGCTGAGGCAGGAGGATCTCGAGTTCAAAGCCAGCCTCAGCAACAGAGAGGCGTGAAGCAACTCAGTGAGACCCTGTCTCTAAATAAAATACAAAATAGGGCTGCGATTGGGGCTCAGTGGACAAGTGCCCCTGAGTTCAATCCCCAGTACCACCCCCCCCCCAAAAAAAAGAAACAATCAGACCTATTTCAGTGTGTTGCAGAAGACTTAGATACTGTTGGGTACACGAGGGTGTGCGTGAGTGCTCAGAGTCGTTAGTTGGGTGGCAGTTTGTGTGGCAGTAGGTGGCATCAGCATCAGCAGCAGGAGCAGAACCTGCATCAGGACCTGAGGGAGGAGGGAGGAAGGGCTGATGGCTTCCCCTTCTCTCTCCCCCACTCCCCCGTCCACAGTAGAAGCTGGACCCTACGTGTCCTCCTTGCCTGGGGACAGCGCCAGGAGCACCATCAACACAGCGGTAGCCCTTCTTCAGCTCTTCTGAATTTTTAAGCTAGTCTGACCACCTGTTTTGGAAAAGCATGGCCCCCACGTGTGGAAACTGGACCCCAAAGGATCCCACAGTGAGACCAGAGAAAGAGGTAGACAGCCCCAGGGGTGCACAAGGTGTGATTTCCTGGGGACTTGGCAGGAATGTGCCTTGGGAGGCAGTGAGACAGGTGGATTCCTGCACATCAAGGAAGGACGAAGGGCTTTATGTGCAAAAGGAGCAGAGATGGGCTGGGGCCAACCAGAGGGTACCTGGCCATTCTTGAAAGCCATGAGAATGCGTCAGTTAACAAACAGGCTGGGCACGTGCAGAAGTCACTCAGTGACAGTCTCGGTGACTTCACTTGTCCTGTAGGGCTTTGGATACATGCCAGGGTCACCTGGCAGGGAACGTGGTGGACATGACCAAGACGGCTGTAGTCATGTGGAGCCAAATCCCTACACCTCTCTGCATGACAGACGTCTGGACAACCCCGGGTCTCTTCCCAGTAGAGGATTTGAGATAGCATAGTGGGGTCAAAAATAAAACTGGGACTTGGAGTCTGGGGAATCCAAATTCCAAACTTGACTTTTGATTCCTGAAGGTCTTGAGCCTCGGCTTCCTTAGCTTTGAAATGAAGTCACTGAGAATTATCCCATAGGCTGGTTCCAAGATTAAATGGGATAATGCATACAGAAGGCCCTAACGCAGTGCTTAACACACAGTAGTAGGTGCTCAATGATTAGTAGTGATGGGAATCATTATGGTGAAGGACACGGCAGGGCTGCTTGGCCTTAGTGCCATGGACATTTTGGTCTGGATCATTCTTGGTTAGAGAGAGGCTTCCCTCTGCATTGAAGGACAGCAGCCCCAACCCTGGGCTTGTGACAACTGGGGATACTTCCAAATGTCCCCTGGAGAACAAACTGATCTGCAGGAAATGGGTTCCTTCCTTGTGTGGTCACCACAACCTGGAGTAACGTCACCTTACCCAGGAAGAGTGCCTGCCTCCCTTCTGCAGAACTTGCCCCTCTCCTAGTGGCCACACAACTGTGTGTGTGCTCATCTGATCTGCCGCCCACCCGGGGAGCCCCTCAGGGTCTGCAATGGGCAGAGAGTGGAGGGGCGTAGACTGAGCAAAGTAGATATAAATGAAGTAACTCCTACTTACTGAGCACCTACTATCTACAAGCACTAATTCTAACCTGCCTGCAGGCATGGTTTCCTTCTTCTGCCCAATGGTCATAAAGTCTGTGCCATCGTGTCCCTTTGCCAGACAATGACAGACGCTTAGAGAGAGACATTGAATAAAGATATGTGTAAGTGTGTGAACGGACTCAGGGTCTGACCCCGGGTCTGATGGCCCCAGACCTCTCCCGTCCACTGTCATCTCTTGAGAGCAGAGCATGCCGCATCTTCTCTCTTCCTGGGCTGCACTCAGGAGGCTTCCCACCCTCTGGGCTGCAAAAAAGGGCTTTAAGGAATGAGATCAGGAAATGGGTGGGGCTTGCCGGGCTGTGAGTAGAAACTGCTGACCTGCTGGAAGAACAATCCATTCTGGACCCAAAGAGGTAGCAGTGAACATTTTTCCCTCTTACTATAAAGGTCAGATTGGAGGCAGCAGGACCCGCAGTGAGACCTTTTGGTAATTTCGGAAAGTTCAGCCTGCAGCTGGGAGGCAAAGCTGAGCCCAGTCTCCGCATCAGCCAGGCACCTCCCGCCACCTCCAGCCACTCCCCAGCTGGTACCACGCGCTCCCGTCGCTGAGTACCCATGAAGGGCCCAGGTCCTGGGCAAGGACACCCCCATCCCAGCCTTTACCGCCCCCAGTGCAGCTGTTTTCCACTGTTTCCCAGATTCTGAGAACCGCTGTAAACAGGCAGAGGGTCACACAGAAGTGGGCAGCAGACTCTGAAAGGTTAACATCTTCTTTCTTCCAGTTACCGCAGTTGCTATGGATATTTCCTCCAGGAGGCTGCGTGAGTTCCACATGAAGAGGCTGAAATTAATAAACTCCTTTGAACTCAGAGGACACCACCCAGGCTGAGCTGCAAATGCTGCCACCTGTTTATTTCTGGCTCAGATGGGGGCCAGCCGTGCAGGTGTGCGTGCCCGGGGCAGCTGGAGGGCTACCTGTGGGTTTGCTGAGTTTCCGTGGCACATGTGGATCTCTGTCTGGTCTGCACATCTGCGTGAAGGAGGGTCAGGAGAGGACTCAACTGTCTGCGGATCCTTAAGGGCAAAGATTTATTTGATAGTTTCCCCAACTAGACAGCACGACACCGAGGATCAAGGGCTGCTTTTATCCACCTCTGCAATCCCAGCAGCACCAGCGCTGTGTGCGGGGGCTGCTCAGCCACTGTTCCCTCAAAGATGCACCTGTTCCCGTAACAAATGCCCTGCTACGGGGCTGCTATGGGCCTGGCACTGGGCTACGTGTGGTGGCCACTGCCACAGTAAACAAGGCAGGAGTCCCTCCCATCAGGGAGCCGGGAGTCTCAGGGGAGATGGCCGCAGAGATGGATGGATGAAGAAATCCCCAAATAGGAGGTTAGGCAAGTCCCTTCCCGTGGCTGAGGGTGCATGGGACTATTTATAGACAGACAAAAGAACAAATGGAAAAGCCAAGTGTCGGTGCGGGAGGAGGTATCAGAAGACAAAGAATGCTGACCCTGGCATGGCACCTGGGGACTCCTGTCCTGCTGCTGCTGATGATCAGTGCGAGTCCCTGCTCACCCACGGCCTCAGCTTGCTCCTTCACTGAGTAACGATCTATGCACACCTGCCCCGGGTTGCATGCTCCCCAGGCCCTGGGGACACAGTAGGAGCATGGGCGAGTCCGCAAGCCACTTGCAGGCGACCTGTACCCTGACGGGAAAGCCGCAGGTGGTGGAATGAGACTTCCTTTGGGATTTCTGGAACCACACAGGAAAATCGATATTCTAACCCAATTGCTTTTATAGATAATGTATCGTCTCAGAAAGGTTTTAATTAAAGTGTAGCCTCTAAGAAGGCGTCTCCAAGCCTTGCAGATCTCGATGCTCTGTCCCCACAGAGCACAGGGGGTGGATAAACTGGGGGCAGCTGGATGAGCAGAGAAGCCCCCCGCCCCATCCCCCAGTTGCTGTCTTACTGACCTGCCTTCTTGAAAATTCATGACAGAAGAGTTAATTTAGGAAATGCTATTAATAAATGACTACTCTAGAAAATTATCCAAACATTGGGAGTCAAAAATAGAGCTGAAAGTAAAATACATGTTTTGCCCAAGAGACAAAAAAATACATGTTTAAATCACAAGATTTAGTTGTGACAAAGATCCAGTAGCCCAGGCACATTGCTGATGGGAGTTTAAATCGGTGCCTATTTTTTGAAGGGTATTTGAACCACGTGTCTCTAGAACCTTCCACTAGATACACCTTTGGATTCAGCATTTCTACTTCTAGGAATTTAGCCAAAGAAAATAATCACTCAGATGCGAGGTTAAATATAAAAAGTGCTCATCGAAGCACTGTTTATAAAATGAGATGCTTGTTATGATGGTCTGGTCTCTTTTCTATAATTGGTCTCTAAAGACTGAGAACAAAAGTGAGCAAGCATCCCACACTTTAAATACCGTGGCCACTGATTTGGGGCCAGCTTCATCTTGTAAAGTTTAGGGGCAGTGGTGCATGGCTGAATGCTCAGTGACCAGCTCTGGGTGGGGGGAATGGAGGCCATTTGTCAGACAATGCCAATTTCCATGGTGTAAATATTCCCACTGGGGCTGATTTTGAACTTCCAGTGTTTGGCCACTGAGTATGGAGTTTGCAAGAGATGCCAAGAGTTGGCTCTCACCAGTGAATCAGACCATGGGCTAGAAGGACACTGAGCAGACCCAACACAGGTTGGTGAAGAAAGACGTCCCCTCTCTCCTCTCACCTCCCCAGAGACCCTACTCCTTGTGGCCGTGAGGGAGACAAAGGAAGCACCCCGCAGACAGGGGGACCAGCCTTCCTGCCCGCTTGCTGGCCAGCCCCGGAGCTACTGAGCTAGACGGATGCTCTGGCCATGCAGACCGACCAGGGCAGAGAGGAGGCGAGGACCACCGGCTCCCTCAGGTTTCAGCTTCCCCAGGAGAACGGCAGACGTGGGGAGCATCCTCAGGAGTACATGAGCAGGGAGTTTCCAAGTGACCAAGACGGAGGCGCGAGAACCAAGAGGGGACTTGCAATTGCCCAGTGTGTCTGTCTGATCAGGGTCACAGATCTCCTGGGGAAGCCCACGGGGGAAGGGCACAGGGAACTCTCAGGGCAGGGTGAGGAGCAGTTGTTGGGAAAGTCAGGAACTTGAGGCTTGTCAAGTGAATGGGCCAAAATTTTTCAGTAGCCTAAATATTGATCAAAAGGGAATCGAAAACAACGTAGTTCATCCATTTAATGAAACAGCCTGCAGGGGATCAAGGGTGTTAACACCCAGTGTGTGTGTGTGTGTGTGTGTGTGTGAGAGAGAGAGAGAGGCGGGGGGGGGGAGAGCGAGCGAGAGCGAGCAGGAACTTATTCAAATAGCACAGTGATCTCTGGTATAGCATATGCCTCCGTTTTTAAAACTAAAATTCTATATTGCCATTTTAACTAGACAGTTAATAACTCTAACTTAAAAAAATGCCTCTCCTTCTGGTCTACTCTGCCCACTATATACTTTTCCTACCTGAGTCACAAACATGGAAATAGGACAATGATAAGTGGTAAGGGGAATAAAGAGTGATTGACAAGTCATCACGTACAATGTGATCGTACTTCTGAACAAGAATGAGAAGGACTATAATCACCTGCACAGAAATAATGTCTGGAGAGACACACGTTGAGATTCGAAGGTGGTTTTCTGGGTGGGATACAGACATGATTTGACCCTTCACTCAGCTGTGCCACTGTTGGATAGATTTATTAACTTTTTATCCTATATTAGAGACACCCTCTAGACACTCTTAGTTTCCTGTTGTATACAGTAGTTTGTTCTGGGTCTTTTCACTGGCAATTGGTATGCATCTTTTTTAAAAAATTAAAAAAGTCAGTGTGGGGAAAATAGAAGCTTGTTGAAAAATGAGATACTTAGCACACAGTACTTAGGACTCGGTGGTTGTGTGGTAATGGTGACCATTATTTTATATTTCTGTGACTCTTGGATTTTTCTTGGCTATAGCTTCTTGGCCAATTGTTATAGCAAGAAAGAGAGCTAGCAAGTACTTAAGTAACATTTATTATGTGCTGAAGAGTGTGTGGATTCAACCAGCTGCAGGTTGAAAATATCCAGAAATAGTCCATCTGCAGTGAACACGTATAAGATTTTTTTTGTCATTAGTCCCTAAAGGAAACAGAATAAAAACTATTTCTGAGCATTTGCATTGTGCTCAGTATTGCAAGTAACCTAGAGATGATTTAAAGTACAAAACCAGGATCTGTGAGTGCAAACGCGGCACCACTTTTCTGCAGGGGACGTGAGCATCCACAGATTTTGGTATGCAGGGGGGACCTGCAGCCAATCCTCCCATAAACAGATGCTAAGAGGCAACTGTACTTATTTGGTTCCTACAATCACTCCACCAGTTAACCGGCATTTCCATTTCATATACCAGCAAACAAGCAGAAAGAGAGGCCCTGCAGAACCCCGTCTCAGTCCCCACAGCCTGTCCTGGGCGAAGGCAATCTCCCTCACCGGCTCTGCCCCAGGAACTGCTCTGATGGGAACAGAGAGGCACCGTGGCCCTGACCAGAGACGGATTGGGAGGAAGTGGCCTGGGTTACCGCAGGTGACTCAGCCGGTCAGAGACAGTGTAATGCAGACAAATTTGAGATAATAAGTCTGAAGGCAATGAACCGAAAGCCAGGGCGAACACATCCTAAATAAAAACTCATGAGTCCCTGCAGCCTGCAAAGGGATTTAGAGGTTACTGTTTAAAAAAATAAAAAGCAACCTTGAAGTTGAAAGCTCCTGGTACGGCCAGAGCTGACTCGGGAGTCGGGGCTGCTGGGTCAGGTGCATGCCATCCTTACCCACCCATGGGAGATGGAGGGAGGGGGATAGGGGGCCCACCCACCACCCTGTCAGGGCCAGGCTGGAGCAGGAGCCCCTTTCTGAGCGGAGGTGTTGGCGGTGTGGAATTCCAATCCTGTGTCCAAAGCAAGATGCTGAGGAGGGACGACAGGGACGAGCTGTCTCTGTGCTAGGGACAGTCCAACGGGAGGTGGTGGAGGGTGTGAGATGAGCTCCAGGTCCTCAGAGTAAGGGGTCTGGGGGGGTGGGCTGGAGACCCGGGGAGGAAGGGGAGGCAGGCAGGGATTGCAGGTGAGGATCTGTGAATGCAAACCCAGCACCACTTCACACAGGGGACGTGAACGCATACACGGAGAGGGCTGGGATTGGGAGGATCTGGCCAAGAGGACAGACACCAAGAAGGACAGTCTACTGAGACAGCAGCACCGTGTCTCCACGTCCACCCGAGACTCACGTGTGTCAAGCTGCCATGTTGGGATGCCCCGTGGGCTGGTGAAGAGAGGACACAGAAGCCCCGAACAGACCCGGGCTTGGACTGTGTCCTCCGATCCAAGTCCTGTGTCTGCTTGAGCAAGTGGCTCCACGCTCTGAGCGTCTTCCTGCTCCTCTCCAAAACGTGGAGGTGACATGGGGCTGAGAAGAGAAGTTCTCTACCCCTGAGCAGGACCTTCTCCAGCCCCCGGGGACCACAGAGGCACCTGAGCTCTGCTTCAGACCTGGGGGAGGGCTGCATGGGAGGTGACCTGGGGGCAGGGATGTTGTGGTAAAGCAGAGGACCAGGGACGAAGCCCTCTGTGGCGGGGGAGAAGATGAGCCTGTGACAGTCCCGGCCGAACCCAGGAGCCGTCTCTAAGCCCAAAGAGCACGCCCAGAGCAGTGGGGACACCCAATTCAGCCTTCGCACATGGGAGGTCAGTGCTGCTCCCCACTGGACAGAGGAGAACGCAGGGGGCTAAGTGACCTCCCTCAGGTCACGCAGCCAGCACAGTGAGGGTTCAAACCAGAGTCACCAGGTCGCGTGCTATGGACAGACACCCTCCTTGACCTGACTCCTCTCTGGCTCCTCAGAGTCCTCTGACCAGACCTTGACCTTGGTCTCTGTCCTCCCTCCAGGCCCCTCTATCCCAGTTTCCACAAGAATCCTACTGAGTCCATTTAGGGAAGACCCCGAGCTCAGGATCTGCTCACCTGGTCCATCTTCAGAAAAACTCTTGTTAGGTCAGTTGATCAAAGAATCTCTTGACCCCTTAGCCCATCTCCGCCTCTCTCTGGCCCTCAGTTCTAAATTCCCACTTCTCCTTATTGAACTTGAAGTTGAGCTTGCTCTCTTACTGCCAAGTCCCCAGAACAAGTGTCACCAATTTCTTTAACACGGCCGACCACTGCACAGTGCTCTGTGCGAGACGAAGATCACACCCGGCACAGCAGCTTCAGGACAGCTGCCCCACACTGGGACCCCACACAGCATTGCCCTGGGTCACTTCCAGCAGGGCATCAAGCTAAGAGAGGGGAGAGGGCAGGTCTCCATGCCGCCCTGGACCGTAAGTTACCTGGAGCACTGGAAGACTTACGATGGCGGCCACCAAACTAGGGAGCCTCTGAGCCCAGGGGGCCACAGAGCCGCCAGCTGAGAAGAGCTGAGTGCAGGGGTGATCAGTGCCCAGCAGAACAGCCAGGGCATTGGAAAGCTATGGCAGAACCCCTTAGGCAATCCTCAACGACCACTGAGAATCCATCTCCCTGCAGAGACATCTGCAGGAGCCAGGACTTCCCGGGTGAGCCCGTGAGGCCAGGGGTTGCTGGGGTGTGAGCACTGGCCAGGTGGTGAGCGAGCAAGAAAGGGGGAACCACTCCTGTTACACGGAGTCTTGCTACAGAGAGGAGAGATGCAATTTTCTTAGAGAGGGAACAAGGCTGAGCAAGGCCAGTCTACTCAGATTTCCAGAATGTTTCTATTAGGCTAAGGAAGATTCAGGATGCTTCGAGCAAGGGAGAGATTTCAAGGTGACCTTGCGGAAGGCAACGGCATTATGAAATGTTTTTGATCGAGTGGAACAAGATAAGCTGCTCGTGTTGCACAAGGGTTCAAAGTCCTGCACGCCAGCTGAAATAAGGACATTCAATTTCTGGCATAAGATTGTTCTTCCTGCCCTGCAGAGGGATGGGTGCCCCGCCCCCCACGTCAGCCCCGTGCTCCTTGGAGATGCAGACACACTCGGTGGTGAAGACAGGGTGCGCGGTCCGGGAGCCTGGGGGCAGGTAGAAAACCAGGCTGGCTGCTGCGCTGTGGGGTCTTCCCCGCAACCCCGCACCCAGCCAAGACTGAGACTAAGGGTGACCCAAGGCCATTTCAATATCCTTCTGTGTTCTTTTCTATTCTCACAGAGACCATGCAAATCTCCCCTGTGTTTATGTACAACAGAGCTCACCGCGTCGATAGAAATGTCCTCTGTCTGTCCTGTCCACCATGGCGGCCGCTATCACATGTGGTTACTGGGGCTGGTGGCACCAGTGAAACTCAATTCTAAATTTCACTTTATTTACATTCATTAAAGAGCTGGTGACCTCGCTGGGCAGCAGGGCTCTGAAGGATTCAGTGGAAAGGGCAGGATCTCCAGGCCACCCAGAATGGACTTGAACTCCACCTGTCCCATTGGGTAGCTGTGTGGCCCTGGGCAGGTGTCTTAACGTCTCTGACACCTGTCTCTGAAACCCGCCTGAATAAGGGGGACAATGGTACCTACGTGGTAGGATTCTTGTGGAAACGAGTTATGAATACAGACCACACAGCAGGCCACGTGCAGTTATTACATCTCAGCTGTGGCCGACGGGCCGCAGACACGCCCAGCAGCTTCGTGACTGGCCGAGTTTCCCTGTGAGCCTCCCTCCACTGTGGGCATGGGCACTTGCGGGCACTGACGGGCAAGGTGGGTGAGGGTGAAGCACGTCTCTCCTCTCCTCTCCCTTCCTTTCCTTCTCTTTTATTTTTGTTTTGTTTAAAGCAAAGAGCAGGAAGTCATGGGAGGTGGCAGGGGGCCAGGCAGCAGCAGGCCAGGGTCACACTGGGGACCTGCCCAGCTGCAAGAGTCGGGGAGCTCCTCCCTCTAGCAGCACTGCAGAGACAAGGGAGAGGAGGAGGAGGAGGAGGAGGAGGAGGAGTGGGAGGAGGAGGAGGAGGAGGAGGAGGGGGAGGACCAGAAGAAGGAGGAGGAACAGGAAGAGGAGGAGGAGGAGGAGGAGGAGGGAGAGGAGGAGGAGGAGGAGGAGTGGGAGGACCAGAAGAAGGAGGAGGAACAGGAAGAGGAGGAGGAGGAGGAGGAGGAGGGAGAGGAGGAGGAGGAGGAGGAGGAGTGGGAGGAGGAGGAGGGAGAGGAGGAGGAGGAGGAGTGGAGGAGGAGGAGGAGGGGGAGGAGGAGGAGGAGGAGGAGGAGGAGGAAGAGGAGGAGGAGGAGGAGGAGTGGGAGGAGGAGGAGGAAGAGGAGGAGGAAGAGGAGGAGGAGGAACAGAAGGAGGAGGGGGAACAGGAAGAGGAAGAGGAGGAGGAGGAGGAGGAGGGAGAGGAGGAGGAGGAGGAGTGGAGGAGGAGGAGGAGGGGGGAGGAGGAGGAGGAGGAGGAGGAGGAAGAGGAGGAGGAGGAGGAGTGGGAGGAGGAGGAGGAAGAGGAGGAGGAAGAGGAGGAGGAGGAGGAACAGGAGGAGGAGGAGGAGGAAGAGGAGGAGGAGGAGTGGGAGGAGGAGGAGGAGGAGGAGGAGGAGTGGGAGGAGGAGGAGGAAGAGGAGGAGGAGGAGGAACAGGAGGAGGAGGAGGAGGAGGAAGAGGAGGAGGAGGAGTGGGAGGAGGAAGAGGAGGAAGAGGAGGAGGAGGAGGGAGACAGGAAGGAAAGGAGGGGCAGTGAGCGGGAGGTGATGGGAGGTGAGAGCACATACTGGAACAAGGGGTGGGAGACAGGAGGGAGGTGTACATCAAAACAGGGGTGTGAAAAGCAGAGAGATATATTTTTGTTTTGAAACAGGGTCTCGGTAAGTTGCTGAGTTTGGCCTTGAACTTGCAATCCTCCTGTCTCGGCCTCCTGAGTTGTCAATTCTCAGTACTACGTGAGGGTGAAGAAATGCTAGAAGCATTGAACATGCTGTCTTACCCTTAGCCCCCACTGAGGTTTCCAGAGAGTGCAGAGGACAGAGAGACACAGGAAGTCAGGCCACAGAGACAGAGAGACACAGAGACAGAGGTGGTGGAGACTCAGAGGGAGAGACAGAGATGCAGAGACCAGGTAGAGACAGAGGAAGGGCAGAGACTTGAGACAGGTACATGGTAGAGACAGATGGAGACAGAGGAGTCCCAGAGGCGGGCCTGGCAGACAGGAGCAGCAGTCCCAGGTGCACAGGGGAAAGCCAGGCAGAGAGACCCGGGAGAGACAGAGGAGGAAGGGGACAGCAGGAGGAAAGGGCAGGCAGATGCCCATGGAGGCCCCAGCTCAGCAAGAGCCATGGAAAGAGAAGCTCATCAGCTGGGGAGGGAGGGAGGGAGCCGGGGACAGTGGGCGGACGCAGGGAAGGCCACCTTGCCAGGAGCCACCCAGGCCCCCTGTGCAGGGCATGGGGAGAGGGCAGCTCCCTGGGCCCCTCACGTCCCCCAGAGGGCAGGCTGGGCAGGAGGGCTCCAGAGCTGCTCCCAGCCCGGGCTTCTCCCTCTCTCCAGAGTCATTAATCTTGGAGGACAGGTTGGTCTTTTGATAGCTATCTGCAGGGGTCAGCTTAGAAGTATCTAAGGAGATCCTGGTCGGAATGTCATTTGTCACCGGGGGCTGACAGGCGGCATTGCTCAGCCCCCTCCTGGCTACCCTGGAACCCGGAGGCCAAGGCTGCCCTGCACCCTCCCCCTGAGCACAGCTCTTCTGACCTCCCCTCCCCTGGTCTCATCTGGGCAGGAGCAGGAGCCGCGGCGGTGGGGCAGGGGACCCTTGCTCCAGGAACACGTGGGGACCCCTGGTCCGTGCAGTGCCAACCTCCAGATCAGCCCTTCTCAGCCTTGGCTGCACCTGCGACTCTGTTTTAAAATGTGGAGGCCGGGGGTCCCCAGGAGGTGGGGATTTGGACGCTGTGGGTGGGGCCAGCCCTTGAAGTTGGCAGACCCAACTGAGGTGACTCCAGTGAGCACACGGGATCTTTCCAGTCTCAAACCGTTTCCCCTGACGATCCTGCCCTCACGCTACTCTCCAAATATGGGCTCATTTCCCAGCCAGCCCTGCTAGCTACCTAACCTAGCCCTGAGGAACAGGGCCGCTGGGTGGAGGCATATGCTTGGTGGCACGTGGCCTGGTCTCAGAGAAATCATTGCGATAGGAAGATCCACGACAGCCCTCCTGCTGCAGACACCAGCCCTTAACTTCCAATTCCGGGAGTCCCACCGCCGCCTCACCTGTCGGGCGGGATTGCCCGCGGTCTCCCTGGTCAGGCGGATTTATGGACATATCAATGAATGCATGTCGCTGCAGGGCTTTGAGTTTCAGAGTGGAGAGGACGGTGGCTCCTGGTTGGCGGCTGCAGGACCCAGGTGACTCAGAGCCTCCGACCTGTGGTGTAGACGGACTGGAAGCAGAGGGTGGGCTAGGGCCAGGAGACCCTGCAGCACTGGGTACAGAGGACGGAGCCCTGCAGGCCGGGGGAGGCCAGGCAGCAGGACTCAGTGTTTCCACCCCGGAACGCCCCCTGCTCCAGTGGACAGGGTCACAGCGCAGGGTCACAGCGCCATCGTGATCCCTGGCCTGTGAGATGACCGAGTGCCTCACCTTCCTGTCCTGCTGCCCAACCAGGTGACTTTAGAAGTCAGATTCGCAGGGGACTCCAGCTGTCCTCTAACCGGGCAGGGTTGGCAAAAGTGCAAATTCTGTTTTAGTGGCCCCAAGTTGATGTTATGAAAACGCTCAAATATTCAGAAAAGGCACGAAAGTAGAGCACCAATCCCACCTCGATTCAGCACTGCGGTGACTCCGCTGGGCTGGCACCTGTGCTGTCCCCGCGTTTCCTATCTACCCACGCAGCCAGCTCTCACGCAGCTCTCGGGTCCTCGTGTGTTTATTTTGTAAACTATTTAAAGTCGGAGACATCATGACTCTACCCCTAACTACTTCAGTCCCCTAAGAACTTTCTTACACAACCACAGCATCATTGTCACATGGAAGACGGCGAGCAAAGGCCCCACGATATCTAACTTCCAAGTTCAAATTTCCTCATGTGTTCCAAGAATGCATTTCAAAGCTTTTTTAAACCACCATCCAATCAAAACCCAGGCACCACAGGACATTCACTATGTCACCAACGCAGCTGTTAGCCCAGAACACCACACACAAATGTCTTTGCAACATTGGCTTTTGAAGGGTCTGGTTGTCCTAGAGAATGTCCCACGTCTGCCATTTGTCTGATGGCCTTCCCATGTCGTCATTTGACGTTTTCCTCTGTGCCCTGTATTTTCGATAAAGTAGACGTGGGTCTACGTCGGATTCAGTTTAGACTGGATTCTAGTTGACTCTAATGGATTCGTGATTTGCGGCTTAGCAAGGATTCCTGATGGATGGCGCTCTGTGCCTCATACCGCACCACCCTGGGAGGTACGTAATGTCAACAGAGAGAACCTGTCATTCGGTCAAGGGGGGTGACACCAGATCCCCCTGGTGAAGACACATTCTACCCCCTGTGCTTTAGGAAGGTGTCCACAGCGACGTGCCAGCTCCAGACGGTTTCTCCAGTTACAGCGTCCACCACTCACTCACTCACTCAGGCCCCACAGGAGCGCTCAATCGCAAGTTTAAACAGTACTTTGTCTAACTCTCCTTCCCAACTCCTTCTATGTTATTTGATATGATTCTTCTTCTTAAATAAGTTTTTTCTTTGTTTTCTCTTTCTCTCTCTCCCTTTCTTCCCCTTCTCTGCCTCCAGCGTCCCTATGGGTTCATGGAATTTTAGTCAAAGTATTGCAATCAAATTGTCATTTTTTCATGCTAAAATCTTCCTAGATTTATCTACGACGAGCCCCATGAGGCTGGATTCAGGACTCTTCCTTGCTTTATGGAGCTGCTAGAGGCCCAAGGTCACCTTGCACTTCCTGCCCCAGACCTAGAATCCACCATTTCTCCAAGAAACGTGGTTCCTTCGGGTGGTGAGTGGTTCTCCTAAGCCCCAATCTGGGCTCCAGTTGGGATAAGCATATGTTTTGCTCCCCAGGGGCACAGGACTAAATTCTAGCTCTGCCACCTGTGAGCTGTGAGGTCTGGGCAGTCAGCGCCTGTGCTGGGTCTCAGTGTTCTCCTCTGTAGAATGGGGAGAATAACAGCCCACTTCACCCTGAAAGATTGCTAAAAAGAATCAACTATATCATATTTTTAAAACCATTCAAGTGACACAGGACACATGGCAAGAGCTATGGAGATGTGCTATATGTATTTATATTTCACGTGTATGTATCTGGACTTGGAATGGAGCAGAACCCCTGGGCATCCAAAGACAGGGAGAGAAAACGCTTCTTCTAAAGATTCATTCCATTCAGTTAGGATGTGTATAAGTGGAAAACAGCATGATGTTTATTTCCACTCTCGTATTAATGGCAGGTGACACAGATGTGACATTTGGAATCTTGAGAAGAAGTTCCCTTTCTTGAAAAAAAATAACAACATTTTTATCAAAATGAAGCACCGACGTTGCACAAAGCTTTCTTTGAAAACAAATGTATTTTTTTAAAAAATCAAACAAGTCGATTTGTTTAATCCTAATAGCTACGGATTGCAGAAATGTCACGGGTGACTGATGGTGGCATGTGTGGGTATGGTGGAGGTTTGGGTGACACTGTGCTGAGGTCGCCTGGGGAGACCCCTGAGCCCCTTGTTGGGAATGATCTTATCTTAAAGCTGAGATAATGTGACGCTCCTGGGACGCGTGTGCCCCCGGGCTGGTGAGCCAACCTAGCACAGGAGAGGCGGTGGACGCAGGGACAGGGGCTCAGTGCTCCCGCCTGCTTTTCAGTGATGGCAGTGGGTGGAGGGGGGACTCCAGGGAAGAAGGCCCTGGAGAAGTCACCACGCGTGTCTTGGCAGGACCTGTCCTCTCACTCAGCACCGGAGGTCACACAGGTCTGACTAGCGGGTCTCTGTCCCCGGAACGCAGCTTCAGCCACCATCACCTTGAACTTCTTTTTATTAAACTCAGGACCCCAAAGAGCCACGGCCAGTAGCCCCCAGAGACCTAAGAGGGCTGAGAGAGGCCAGGGGGGTCCAGCCCCTGCCTGCCTTGAGCAAGGAAGCACCCACCCCTGGGGAGGGGTGGGGCGTGAGGGACAGAGCAGGTGGAAAGGATTAAAATTGAGAGGAGGAAGGAGGCAGGGGTGGGAGGAGGAGGGGAGGCCCAGCACCTGGTTTCCCTGGGCCCCAGGGGTCCGCTGTGTGTCACTTTCAGTGGTAAAACTGGGAAAGCCCAAGCAAATCAAGATGTTAGTCACTCTAAAAAGAAGGTCTAAAGCTGTCGTCTTATTCTTTAAAAAAAAAAAAACCAAAGAGTCAAAAAGGAGACACAAAAATACAATCTACAGCACAACCAACAGAGGCTAGATCCCATACAGGACTTCCCAGTTACTGAACAAAAGACAAGACTAGTTCTGACCTTTAGCAACTGGGAAGGAAGCTCAGAGCCCAGGAGGGAGCAAAGAGAAATGAACAGCCCTTCCTTAGGTTGAAACCTCTGAGTGGGTCTCTGGTTGCTCCCTGTGACAGGTTTAGCGTGGGCTCTGCTTGCCTGTGACCATGAACCTGGATGGATTTTCAAACGCCAGACCTGAGAGGCTTTCAAAAGACGCTCGACTGGATTCTGCCCAGGGCCGCTGGGCGGAGGCACATGGCCTGGTCTCAGAGAAATCATTGTGATAGGAAGATTCATGACAGCCCTCCTGCTGCAGAGTTGGCCAAGCACCCTAGATAAGCAGCAGCCAAATCAAGGCTGACCACACTTGAGCAGAGAGAGGTAAGAGAAGAATGTGCTCGTCCTTGGGATTGGCCTTATCAACTCAAAGATCGGATTCTATACTTCCCATCCCTTAAATTAGCATCTATTATGTGCCAAGCCCAGAGAAGCTCTGAGGACACATCATGCTGCACTACCTAATGATTCCAGCCACCGTGAACACCATTAACTGAATGTCTTTTCAGCGATGTCTCTGGCTGGAAATATGAGGCATTAATCAGGTGGCAATTTCAGAGTCTTTAGGGAACCATTATATGGGGCAGTCACCGCGGAGTGACTATTCCTAGGAATCCGGAGATCATTAAAATGAGGTGCGGTGCCCTCGCCTAACCTTTCTCTTCTCCCCTTCGCCCGTCTTTCCTCCTTTCGGTTATTTAATTTCTCCTCATACAATTTCAGACAAGAAGGCCTCTCGCTGCAGAAGTGGCCAGCCAGCTCCGGGGCACCCCCAGAGCACATCCAAGGGTACGTGTTGGTAAAGTGATAGCGCTTCCTAAACCAGAAATCGGGGCGTGCCATCTGCAAAAGATCCGTGCCTCTGGGGACAGCAAAAGGGGCTATTTTAAGTTGGAACTCCCCCAGAAAATCTGGGGTGGAAACTGTGACAATCGCAATGGGGGCCCACCCCAGGGCACTGTGCAGGAGTGACATTTAGCTAGCGTCTGTCTCTGCGTTTCTCACACGCCCAAAGTGTCTGCCAAGGCTTGTGTGTGTGCGTGTGCTCCCTGCTTTGTGATAGACGGGCACGGCGGATGCGAACCCGGGAACTCTTTCCTTATGTGAAACGCAGAACTTGCAGGTCGAAATTAGCTGTCAGGAGGTGGGGGAGGAGTGGAATGCCCCACTTTCCCCCCTTCTCTCCGCTCTTCATTGAAATGATCAGAAGAGGTTTTCAAGCCAGATGTCTTTATAGAAGGGCACTTGGGGAAATGGTGCCATTTAAATTTTTAAGAAATTTATTAAAATGGCAAAACAATTCATAGGGTCCGCGCTTCAGAATAAGGAGCCTCAAATCGTTCCTGCTGCTCTCCTGAACCACCAGGATGTCAGATGAAGGACCTGGGCCACATGGGAACGGAGGCTGTGAAGTAGGGACTGTAGGTCCCGTCTCCCCAGCTGGACACTCAATATAAATCAGTTGAGTGAATGAACGAATGAGGGACCAGCTGTTCATCAGGCAAAGCAACTTACATGCTTGCTCTGTGGCTTTGACTTTAAACTCTTAAGAAACAGACCCAACGGGACCAGCCAGGACTGCGGACGAGTTCATCTCAGACCCAGTGACTGCCCCGCACCATCAGTGGTGACCACGAGGAAGGATCCTAGGGTCCAAAAGAACTTTGATGGTTGGGCACTTCCAGAGGAGATAGGGATTACGCAGACACCCAAACCGTCTCGGCCTCCAGTTCTTCACTGAGAACGCGGCACCCGCTAAGGGAGTTGTCCTGGTCTGGATTAAGAGAAATCCTAGAGCAATTGATGGGCACTATGGCTTCATCGCTCCCTTTCCAATAATGATTCTTAAAATCACATGGGGCTTCAAAAACAAATACAAAAAAAAAGTTATCTATAACATATCATCAAACCTATGGAAGAAGAGGGTGTGAGGAATCACGGGTACAACAGTGTAACAAATGGGCCCATCAGATGTCACCATCCATTGAATGTGACCCGTTCTTCACAAGGGCACTAAGGCATGTGACTGGTTTTATCCAATAAAATGTAGGCAGGAATGGAACTTTAAGAGTTAGAGAAGTAACATATATTACATTTATTAACCCTTATTCTACGTATATTAACTCATATATTAACTCAAATGTATTAGCTTATTTAATGCTCAAGATTCTTTCCCTGCATTTCTTCTTTTCTGCCATGATGCTGGCCACATTCTGACTGGATTCTCCAGATGCCTGGGTCCTGGAGAGAGCACCCTCCCTCCCCCTGCTGACCCTGAGGCACATTTTTCAAGCCACAGAGATATGGGGTTGTTTATTACTGCAGCATAACTCATCTCAACCTGACTGATATATATATTCATGTACACAAAGGGGCTTTCTTTCCTTCTTCCTTTCTAGTGTTAGGGATTGAACCAAGGGCCTTGTACATGAGAGACAAGAGCTTTACCACTGAGTACCCCATGGCCCTACAAAAAGGATTTAAATGAAAGAGAATTGATTGAAAGGATTGGTTTTGAACATTTATTCATTTATTTAGTGTGTGTGTATGTGTGTGTGTGTGTGTGTAATAGCATTGAGTTCCCACTGTGGGTAAGACATGGTGACTTTGAATGAACCATCTAGGAGATTCTGAGCACTCTGCAAACTCTCCCTTATCAGAAGCACTTGATAAGGAGGCAGCCCGGCCCACGGGCTCAGGAGGTGCTGGCGCCACCCTGCACTGCACTGAGCAGCTCCTGGGCAGGGACCTGGTTTCCAGCAGGGTTGCCGTGCGCACCCTCCGCCGCTTCTCCTCCCAACGCTCACAGGGTGCAGTGTCTCTTCAGGAAACCACAAGGAGCAAAGAAAAATAAAATCTCTGCCCTTTGGAAGCCTCGCAGGCAGCCAGCCCCGGGGCTGCTTTGACAGGCTGTCTCTCCTTCAAGATGGAAAGGGGCCGCAGACAGACAGAAGGCCAGCTGCTTGGCCAAGCGAGGACCTATACGCGGGCGCAGGGGCCTGTTATTTCGGGGGCCCCAGATGCACCCCCCACAGGCTCTGCAGGGGGCAGCCCCGCTGACATTGGCCTGAAGGAGGAGCTCCCTGGGTGGCATGTTTGTGCCCAGCCTGGGGGACCGCGGGGTCAGGGTAGGGAATGACCGGCCCCGTTGTCACCCAACAGCCAGAAGAGCGCGGGAATGAGATGGGAAATACCCAGGGGCTGCAGGGTCATCGGGCAAACGCTTTGCCATCCTTGAAGTTTTAGTGCCAGTCCCCTGGCCACAGAGAAAGAGCCAAAGAAGACGTCCCCTGAGACTCGGCTCCCTCCCTCCCTCCCTCCTTCAATTGAAAGTCACTTACTGGACGCTTACGTGTTGGTGACCGAGATGTGAAGACAAGAGAAGGATATTATTTAACAAAGACGTAATAAGACCTGGTGTGCCCGGCATGTTCTCAGCAGTTTACGAATATAAACTCACTTAATGCTCACAAAACCCGGAAGAAGTGGATGCTCTCATCATCTCTGCTGTGCATTACGAGAAACCAAGGCACAGAGAGGTTCATCATCTCGCCTCAGGGCAAACAGCCCTGGAGACTAGAGCCTCAGCCTCTCCCCGGCCCAGAGTGCTTTACCCCCTCGGCCTCTCACAGGGTCCCTGCCCCTCAAGCACAAAGGCCCGAGAGGAAGAGGACCTGGAAATACATTATTCTCTTTTTTTTTCCGCCCAGGGTAAAATCTGTTTCTCTGGAATAGATGCAGAGACGCAAGGAAGAAGAATTCAGTCCTACCTGGAGTCAGCAGGGCTCTGCGCCCTGAGAAAAAGACCCTTCAGAGAATGTTCACTCTGGCCAGCTGGGGGGGGGGGGAGAGGGGCGCTGGGGCGACACAGGGGGCCCCTGCGTTCTGGCTGGCGCACCACTGCGGTTGGGGGTCTCCTAGTGGTCAGAGGGGAGGAGGTGCCTGCATCCCGCTTCTCATGACAGGGCCTGCGGGAGGGACCCGGCAGCCAAGGTGGAGTGCAGCTGGAAGGGAGGGGAGAGCAGCTGTTGAGACGCGGCCCTGCAGAATCCAGAGCGCGGAACTTGAACCCAAGCTCTCCGTGCTTACCTGTGCGCCCAGGGCAACTAAGGACACGGCCCAGGACCTTGGCTGCTGACGGGGCTGTTGCAAGGCCCGTGTGGCCAGGGGCCCCGCTCTGCACCCTGCTGAGCTCTGCACCCTGCGCGGCCCAGTCTCCAGTGGACTTGGAGGGAGGAGTGCCACTAACAGGACATTGCTGTATGTCAACAGAAGGGGAAATGGGTCCCCACTGACCTGTTCCCCACCCCAGAGCAGCAAAGACCTGCTTGCCCTGCTCTGTTCTTGCTCCCATGCTGGCTTCCCCTGAGACCAAAGCCAGGTGAAGGTGGCCTGGGTCAGCGCAGCCGGTCCAGCTCGTACTCTTGGGCTCACCCTCAGGGGCTCTATCCTCAAACTTTAATGCACATCCGGTTCCCTGGGACTTTTCTCCTTTTGGTATCAGGGGTTGAACCCGGGGCGCTTCACCACCAAGCCACATTCCCAGCCCTTTTGGCATTTTATTAGAGACAAGGTGGGTCTCCTTGAGTTGCTTAGGCCTCACTAAGTTGTGGAAGCTGGCTTTGAGCATGCCATCCTCCTGCCTCAGCCTCCCGAGTTGCTGGGATGACAGGCGTGAGTCACCGTGCCCAGTTCCCTAGTCCTTTTTTAAAATTTTGAGACAAGGTCTTGCTAAGTTGCTTAGGGGCTTGTTGAGTTGCTAAGGTTGGCCTTGAACTAATGATCCTCCTGCCTCAGCCTCCTGAGCCACTGGGATGACAGGGAGCACCACCTGCCTGGCTCCCTGGGGTCTTGTTAACAAGGCAGATCCCAACTCTGTAGAACCAGGGAGGGGCCCGAGAGCCTGCACTTCCTACCATCTCTCCATTGGTGATGTCCACTCTGCTGTCCCACGGACTAGCTCTGCATCAGGACGGTCTCCATCCACCGAGATCTCTCTTTTCCCGGGACCTAAGCTACCCAACCCAAGAGTGAGATCACAACCCAGTAACTCTCACTGATCGCCTGTTCACTTATCCTTCCTCTCGATCTATTCTGGCATCTTCCATGGTCTAGGCTCTGGGAAAACAAAGACCCACAGGACACAGGCAGCCGACACAATCATTTGCTTCCCTGGGCAAGTGGCAGGGGGAAAGGGAAGGGGCTGGCCACGGGGGTCTGCTTCACATACTCCATCTCATCCGATCCCTCCCGCAGTGAAATGGCAAAGCCTGGCTCCCGGGACACTCCAGCTCAGGGAGTGAGGGCGACCCTCCTCCAGTCACCAGCCAGTCGCTCGTTGGCATTGGGCCTCGAGCCATGTCTTCCGATCCTGAGGCCCACGGCCTCCCTGGTACTTAACAAGTTGGTCGCGTTCCTTTTTTATTTACTTGGAGCTTGACTGTGTCTCTTTAGCTTTAGAGAGTGAACTTTTTTTTTTTTCCTCATAAATTTAATTGCTGACATAAAGGGGGAAAAAACTCCTGAGGTAATTGAACAAGAAGATGTTTACGACCCTCTTGGAGCCGTAGAGCTACTGACACACAGAATTTATGACAGAGAAGAGAAGGGAAAGACTCAGGAGGAGAAAGACCGAGACGGGGGCCACTGTGCCAACGTGGGTTAATAGATGGGTTCAGATCCTGACGCTTGTACACTCGGTTGGGTAACTTTTTGGAGGCCATTTAACCAGCTAATGAAGATTTACTTAATAAACTCTCAAATTTACCAGAGCTAGACTCCTAAAAACAAACCTATAAATTACAAAGACGACGGAGTGTTAAAGACCCACTGCTGTAACTCAAGGATGGAAGGAAGTAGCCGGGCTGCAAAGGTCCTCATCCAGGACTCTTGCAGCCAGCCCTGGAGGGACGGGACGCTGTCAAAGGCCTGGCTCTGGTGTGTGCGCCCAGTGCAGATAAATGCACCCAGACGTTCCTCGGACTTGAGCAAATCGCTTCTCAGCATGAATGCAAAATTGATGGGGCCACATCCGTGCTTGTGCCAGCAAAGGGCTGCATTCAGAAGTAAAATCAGCCACTTCCCATTTACTTAAAGTCTCCAACTCAAAATACACAGGAGGGAGAATGCGTGCTTCACTTTAGAGCAGGAGCCAAATTGCACAGCAACAAAATAATCCCCATCCTGGAGACAGCCGCGGCCAGCCATTCTCTTTTCCTTCAGGTGCAGAAACGAGGCACATTGGCATCATTAAAAGCATTTTTGCCCCCAAATAAATTATAAAATATGGAGGAACCAGAAACAGAAGCAGGCGGCCCATACATCAGTTACTTCTGCAGCTGACTGTTGAATGTTTTCCGTCCAGGGTGCACCATGAAGGTGCCAAGGAAAGGGGTTGTAACGTTTGCAGCTCAGGTGGGCAGGGTGTGGATCTTAATTTCCCTCCCCGATTCTCAGCAGCACCCCCTCTTGCTCAATGGCCATGGCAGTGGTCTCTGATCTTCACAACCCCACCCTGTCTGTGCTCTGCTCTTTGTGTCCTTGGTCGGGAGATAACCGCGGCTGCAGACATTTATTTCCTGCTTCCAAAGAGTCCTTTGTTTCTCCCGCCTCCTCCTGTCCTCTTATTGCCTGGTGAAGTTCTAGAAGCCGATCCAGGGTGTGCTGATATGAACAGTGTCTAAATGAACAGTGTAACTCCACAGCGAGCGCTCGGCCGGCCTGTCCAAGGAAGTCCCATTCCCACGTGTCACACCCCCTCCATGCTCCGTGTCTCCCTCTGAGAAGGAGCTGTGCTGGTCCCCTGCAAGCTGGCCTGCCCTTCCCTCTGTCTTGGAAGTTCCGGTCTCCAGATGCCCGTGCCCTGTGATAACTGTTTCAGATCACCACCCTCCCCACCCACGAGGGGCAGCATGCATTTCTTTCTCTGCTGAATCACTGTCTGTTTATTTTGAACTCCATCCTTAGAAACTAGACTCTGCTGTCTTTGGTGATGTCCAGAATAGGAGTAAGATTTCCTTTTCGAGTCCATAAATGAATGTCCTTTCTGGAATACGACTTAAGGAGAAAAAGAGTAAATGCTTCAAATACCTGTAGGAATGCATCCCTATTTTGACTTCAGAGGAGATGGGCCGCCATTGATTTCTAAGGATGAAAGTTGTGTACATGAAGGGGGCACAGATTATTCAAATCAAAGCCCAGGAAAGCAGGGATGATCAAAGGCTTCCCCGTACTTGTCAAATCAAATCAAGTGGTAGCGTGGTCTCGCGTGCCCTGGCTGAGTTCAGACCAGAAGAAAAAACACAGCGGGAAGGGTCAGAAATGTCTGCCGATGGCTTGATACAGAGATATGCTCCAGCGTCCATTCCCTTCTGCAAATGCTAACCCTGGCGTGAGACAATCTACAGTTCGAATTTCTGAGACATCTATCAGATACACTTACAAAGAAGTTTCAAGAAAAGGTCTAAATTCCCAAGGCACAATATCAAGGATGCTTCCCCAAAGCAGCTCTTTCTACTGGATGCTTTTATTCACATGCTGGCTCGGATGGGTTAACCCTGGCCAGGCCTACGGGGCTAAGCTCTGTGATTGATTAGTAATGTCGGCCACAGACACCGGCATAGGCATGGTGCCGCGTGGACCCAGTCTTTGCTTCCCTGGCTTGGTTCCCTAAGCCATCTATTCTGTCTTGGGAAGGCAGTGAAGCAGTAAAGCCTTTAAAAGCATCCCACAGGATCAGGACACAGATTGATTTCCCATATGTTAGAGGAGAAGTAGAAAGAAGTAGAATGTGACAAAAATGTTAGCCACCCTATGCCCAAGATTTAGAGACTGTATTTTCTTCTGACTCATATGGAATATGAACAAAAATGGACCACAGATTGGTGATAAAGCAAGTATCAGTAGCATTTAGAAAACATTCTAAAACCACATAGGAAACAAAAAAGCCACCCCCATTCCCAGGGTCAAACCTCACTCTAGAATGTGATGAGCACCGAGAGGCAGGGATTTGAGAGGTAATTAAGCCAAGAGAGTGGACCCTTCAGAATGGATGAATGCTGTCATGAAAAGGTGACTTTGGCCTTCAGTGTTCCAGGTGCCCTCTTGGAAGAGGAAACCTGGACCTCACTAGACATCAGACTTGCAGGTGTCTTGACCTTGGACTTCCTGACTTCCAGAACTGTGAGAAAGAAATGTCAGTTCTTTAACTTTTCTGGTTTCAGGTATTCTGTTATAGCTACAGAAAATGGACCACGACTGTTCCCAAATTGGTAGTCACATGAAAATTCACCATATGTTTACAACTTTAAAAATGTACCTCTAGGGGCGAGGGTTGTGGCTCAGTGGTAGAGCGCTCACCTAGCCTGAGGCCCTGGGTTCGATCCTCAGCACCACATAAAAATAAATAAATAAAATAAAGGTATTGTGTCCAACTACAACTAAAAAATAAATATTAACAAAACCACATGAACCTGAATAACTCAGACACTACCCTGACCTAACATATGTGTGCATGTTTTTTCTGTCTTTCCTCATGTGAGTGTGAGCACCATGAGGTCAAGGAACGATGTGCACTAGGCCACCCCCAGCAAAAAGCATAGAACCTTTGTTTGTGTAGGGGCAGGCGGAATGAATAAATGCCAACATTTGTGAGATTCTATTTATGAAGTCCTTGAAGGGAGATGTACACCCTTAAGAACATACGGAACAAAGGAAGAGAGACAGAATATGAGCTAAACGTTGACTTTCAGCTATTAGAAAATATAGAGCAAGTCCAAAGAGAGGAGAAAGGAGGTTTATAAATGAGCCGAACATAATGAAACATACATACAAGGAACGAGGAAAGAACAAGCAAGGATCAGACCCAGGTGGCTTATGTTAGGCAAGATCTGCAAACCTCCAATAAACAGAGGCCTCTCTCCTGCAGCATTTATGGGAGTAGAAATGGCAGAGTTCATTTTATAAGATGAGGGCAGCACTTTATATCAGGATCAGGCAAAGAAAAGTATAAACCAATCTCATTGGATAGTTTAGATGTAAAAGTGTCACAAAATCCCATCAAATAATAAGTAGCATTATAAAAAGAAATGAGCACACAGCCATAACTGGGCACTGTTTCCTAGGAATGCAAGGATGGTGTGACTCCAGGAAATCTATTAGAGGAGGAAGAGTCAGGACCAACTCCATGGAAGCAGAAAAAGCTTCAGTAAATTTCCACATCTACTCACAGGGTAAAAATGTTAGCAGAATGAGAACAGGGGGAAATTCTAACACTCTAAAAATTCTTCTTTTTTTTGTCTACATAATAAAATTAAGAGCCTGTATAGGGCAACTATGAATACAAAGTTAAACTAAATGAGTGTATTTAAGTATCATGAATGATGTTAGAGAACTTAATTTTTAGTGTCTTATTCATAAAAGCAAACAAAAAAATGAGGTTCCATGGAATGGATAAAAGGAAAGGTTTTGCAAAGCCTTTATGGGGACAGAACATAACATTTATTGAAGGAAATAGAAAGCATTCAGAGAGATATATCAGGGGCTGATATAGTATGCGTTGTCATAAAGATGAAGATGTTCCAGCTTCATGTATACGACCAATGTAACTTCCTTGAGAATGCAGATTTCTTCCCCATCTATCTTGACAAAGAAATGTTGAAGTTGAAAGTAGTCGAGACAATTTCAAATAAGAACAAGAATGCAACACCTGTAAGACATTAAGACTCAATAATAAAACATCAGTCAGTAAAAGTGTGCAGATGTGGTGCTCAGACAATTGGAAGAGTGAAAAAAAGAAGGCACCGAATCAATCCAGAATATCACAGATGCTATTTGCAATGAGCAGAGCTATCACATATAAAGAACTCCTAAAGTCAATAAGACAAAAGTGAGTGGAAAATCAGGCGCAGGTTATGAACAGCAAAGCACACTAGAAAGAAAATGCATCAGCCATGAACACTTGGAGAGGTGTTCAGGAACTGCCCAATATTTTTTATCATCTCAGAGTGATTACATTATCAAGGTTTTGTGAGGACGTGGAAAATTTGAATTTTCATACCCTGGGTGGGGAATATGGAGGAATCTGCTGTGCTGCACTGATTTTAATGGTTCCCCTTTGCCCCATTCTGTTCTCCCCACCGCTACCTTTTACTATTCTGAATCCAGATCCAGCCGATGAATGTTGGTTTCTTGAGATGTTAAATGAAAGCCTTTGGGTGCAACTTACATTAGATGCCTTCTTAGTTTTAATGAAGTATGTGCTACAGTTGACGAAGTTCACCCTCACTGAGCTAGCCAATGGATTCCTGGACACCTCTCTGGACAGGCTCAGACCTACCCCAAAAGACATGTAAGATGTTGTAACCTATGACATCTGCCTCTCTGGTTCAAAGAATTGTTCTAAGAAGCTGGAAGAGCTGTTTTATTCAATGCGTATATCAATGAGAGGACTCTTTGGAAATCAGAGAAGACTAGTACCTTCCCTAGGGAGAAGTCTTGGAGACTGTTGAAATCTGGGGCCAAAAATGGCCTCACAACCCAAATTCCTTCCATTTCTGTTGCCGCAGTTGGATTTTGGCTTCTCCTTGCTCACTTTCTGACAAAGCCTTTCTACTTTAACAACACCCATGAGCATCCAATGAAGTCTTTATTCCTGTTTTTTTTGGCTTTTTACTATGTCATAATTTGTCCTACCAGAAGTTGCAATGACGGTACCAAGAGGTCTGTGTACCTGTCACCAGCTTCTCTCAGTGGTTACACCTTCTGCAACCACAATGCCACATCAAACCAGGAGACCGACACTGGTACTGGGTGTGTGTCTGTGTCACGGTGCCACAGTATAGATCTGTGAAACCACTACTGCCATTTAAAATCAGGATAGAGGACCACAAAGATTCCCCTCAAGACACCTCGCAGTCTCACCACTCCAACTCCAACCCCCGACCTCTGGAAAACCACTGCCTGTTCTCCCTCCCTAACTTCATATTCAAGAGCAAAACACAGCAACTGCAGGAGGTCTCAGGAAATAGAAGGAATGAAGGAGGCAATGATGAACAGACAATGTCACCATGGCCTTCAGGTGGAGGGTTCACAGGCATCTAACGCACACCTTTTACATCTGTTTGCAAATTTTCATCAACATCATGTTGAAACAAAATCCACCTCCATGTCCACCAACAGGGACATGGGGAAGTAAATCACTGTGTATTTCTATAATGGATTATTCTGTAGCACTTATTAACTTTTGTACCAGGGATTGAACCCAGGGCACTCAAGCACGGAGCCATTTTTATTTTTAATTTTTATTTTTAATTTTTCATCTTGAGACAAGATCTCATGGAGTTGCTTAGGGGCTCACTTAGTTGCTGAGGCTGGCTTTGAACTTTCAATCCTCCTGCCTCAGCCTCCCAAGCCCCTAGAATTATAGGAATGTGCCACCAGGTCTGGCTACTCTATAAACATTTAAAATGAAGAAATTAAACCTACATGGGATCATACGGATACACATCAAAAAGCATATTGAATAATGAAAAAGAAAATTTCAGAATAATGATGTGAAGCGATTTAAGCTCACGCAAAAATGTCAGGAGGCTGACCACTACTTTTTAATGGTGGGTTCCACAAATTGATCATAGAACATGGTGAGTGACACTGGAGCATTGCTGAGCACATAGGGATGTGCCCTGTGCTTTTCACTTCTCATATTTGAACTATTTTACTACAAAAGAAAACTCAAATTTAAAAAAAAATCACAGAGGCCTGCACACAATGGAAGATATAAATTCACGCCTGTACCTTGAAAAATGTGAGTCACCTTGTACATATGATCCCTTGAATTCTGGGACACATTGGATAGTTACTTCCCTTGGCAGAACGAGGTGCTTCTGGGAGAAAACACAGTATCCTGAACGACCTCCGTCAGTGCTAGCTGCGGGTGTTTATGGAGGTCCCCCGACAGAATCAGTAGACAAGGAAGCAGGGAAACCTAACACACGTTCAGTGATTCTTCCTGGGAGGACGGCCGTCCTGCCACCTATAAAGCAGCTTGGTAATGAAGCCAAGGGCTGGCGGGGCACAGTCCACCACCAGAGGCTGGAACAGATGTGAAGAGACACAGCCGCGGAGTCCCCTCCTCGGCACACAAGTGGGGATGGGGTCCGCTGCGGCGAGGAGAGGAGAGTTCAGTTCCCGGGAAGACCTGAAGCATCCTGTCTGCGGGGTTGGTTGGTGGGTGGATCCGACAAGAGGGTTGGCTTCGTCACCGTGCCATCCGTATCTCTGCACTCTGCTGTTGCTATGGTTTAGTTGTGTGTCCCCCCAAAGCCCATGTGTGAGCAACGCAAGACTGCTCAGAGGTGAAATGAAGAGATCACAGGAGGTGTGACCGAATCAGTGGATTAATCCACTTGTGGATAAATTTGGTGGTAACTGTAAGCAGGTGGGATATATCTGAAGGAAGTAGTTCACTGAGGGCATACCTTTTGGATTATACTTTGTCCCTGGTGAGTGGCACCGTCTCTGCTGTCTGGTGGCCACGTCCTGAGCTGCTTTTCTCCACCACACCCTCCCGCCATGATGCTCTGCCTCAACTCCGGCCCAGAGCGTTGGAGTCGGTCAGGGGGACTGAACCTCTGGAGCCATGAGCCCAAACAAACTCCTCCTCCTCTAAGTTGTTCTTGTCAAGTATTTTGGTCACGGCAACAAAAGCTAAATCACACACAATAAAGAAGGGGTACCCAAAAAACTGCAGAGTCCCAGTGGTGGCTGGGAATAGGATGTCGGGGTGTAACCTGCTGCTTGGCCGCAAAGACCGATGGGTCTCAACCACCTGAGGTGGGGGGGACGGCCGTGCTCCCGAAACTAGAGAACGATCCCAAAGCAGCCTCATCGGGTCAGGCAAATCCCACAAAAACGCACGTGAAAGGTCTAAATGAAATGATGTCTCAAAATGTGGGGGAAGAAAACCTCATTCCTAAATTAGGAATCGACTTGGAACTTTAAATATACACGTAACTAACCATGACTCATTCCCATCAGATAGGCGACAGTGTCATGTGTATTCCACAGCTGGGCAAATGTGACCTGGGCCAACAACTTTGGAGAGGGAGGGATCCACTCTTGATGAAATGGAGATCACCGTATTTTCTGGGGGAGAACACCTTGTTTGTAGGCACGTCCCATTTTTCAGTATTAAAAAAGTGACCGCTGGGGACCAGAAATGTGGCCTCAGCCAGCACCCTCCTTCCTCAGGTGGCGGATGTCACAAACTCGCAGGAGGTGTGGGGTCTGGAACCATCTTTACAGATCATCCAAGTTGTCTCAGGTAGAGCAAGGGGAGGAAGGAGAGGTTGGTCTCCTTGAAGGAAAGATCACCCCCCCAAGACTTGGGAGATGAATAATAATAATAATAATAATAATAATAATAATAATAATAATAAGGAGACCTCACCGTCCTCATGGTCTCAATAGATATTTGTCACCTGTCATCTGAAGGCTCTGCCCTTCTCTGGAAAGCTAGGAGGACCAGTTTGGTGGCACATTCCTGAGTCACCTTGCACTGGGGGAGCTCCAAGGGTCGAGGGGGCGTGTCCATCGTGGGCCCCTGTGGAGCCACTTCAGGACGCTGAGGAGAGGTGACAGGTAAGTTCACCTCAAGAAAAAGGGAAGCTTTTAAGACGTTCTTCGTCGTGCGAAACTGTAGCCAAAGAAGTGTGGGGTGGTTAGAGATGACTGGGTTTCCATTCATGCCTTTGATGACCATAAGAAAAACAGCAGAGAAATCACTGTGTTCACAAAACAGTTTTTAGGTGGAGATGGTATTTGTTGGATGGAACAAAACAAGTGTAAATCGAGCATCCTGATGGATATTTGCACAGCTTGTGGCTTGGCTCCCCTTCAGTGACAGCCACAGAAAAGTCCCTCTGGCATTGACTATGTGCCTGGTGTTATGTATCTGGACCTTTCCCTGGGATGGTGAGGAAGTGAGATGGGGTCACTTTCCCAGGGGTGGAAGGTAGGGGACGAATCCTCCTGTCAAGATGGGTTCACATGGGACTTTTGTGCCTAGAAATTTCTGAAGACCAAAGTCATCCAAGAAACATAAAGAACCAGGCGTGGGCCCAGGTCCCGGGAGAGAGGTCCCACAGGGACCAGTGTGGGGCTCGCAGAAGTCAAGACGAGACCGACAGGGACTCGGTCGGATGTCAGTGACTATCTGCCAGAATAACGAAGTGAGTCAGTCGGAGGAGCAGGAACGGGCTGTCCAGGGAGGGTCAGAAATTCACAGGAACCAAAGAATATGAAGACACAACTGGCCCCCGGAGGTGGAAAACTCAGGGGGTCTTTCCACCCCTCCCAGGAGGGGAAGGCGGCAGGGGAGGGTGCCATTGGGCCGTGCCCAGCGCTGCCAGCAGAAGTTTCCAGCGAGAGTAGAGGTGAGGTGGCTCCAGTGGTCTAAGAGCCAACAATGGCAGCCACTAGCAGCAGGGCACAAAGAAGCTGGGGGACGCATGCACAGAACTACTGAAAGGCACCAGTGAGGAGCCAGAAGGGGAAAACAGGATCTGCTGCTGCAGGGACGTGCAAAGGCACTGCGGATGGCCCTCCTGCCCGCGGCTCCACCCTGAGTCCCCCCAGCCCCATGTTAGTCACGATTCTCCAGAGAAGGCTTGGATGGTCTTGGAGGTTGCCAGTTCTGCGGTCTGCGGTCTGCAGTTGGATGCCGGTGTGTGGTGCGCTACAGCCCAGAGCACAGGGCAGGGGTCCCTGCTCAAAACCGGCAGGCGGAGAGCTGCTCCTGCTCCGGGTTTCATCCTCTTCTGACCTTAGCTCAGCGGAGCGGGGGTGGGGGGGTGGGGGTGGTGGTGGGGGGTGGTGGGGTGGGGGTGGGGGTGTGCAGGGGCAGGGGTGCGGGGGCTCACCCACCTTGGGGAAGGCATCTGATTTACTCCATCTCATCCTGAAACATTCACACCCAGAGCAGGGTTCAATACCTGGGACCCACGACCCAGTGGAGGGGACACAAGATGAACCTCCTCGCAGTCCTCAGTCTCTGGATGCACGCCACACGGGCTCCAGGCCTGGTGCTCAGCCGAGGGCAGAGAAGGCGATGAGGCCAGGAGGGTCAGAGGAAGGCACCTGGGTGCAGGGCACAGAGAGACAGAGGGAGGCTGGCTGCTGTGCTCGCTGGCCCCGGTGGGGACTGTCTTTTAAAGCACACCCGGCTTCAGGAAGTCGGAGGGAAGTTTAGGGGCCTTCGCTCTTTGATGCACACTCTCCAGGAGGCCATCTTGCCTGGAGGGGGTGAAGGGCACACACCCTCCTGCTGCAGCAGCCTGAGGTACAGAACGGCCCAGAGGTCACACAGGGAGTTTGTGCCAATGGCCGGGCTCTTCTGTATGTGCCACTTATTTGTTAGCAAAAAGGAGCTGATCTGTGAGCGGAGCCCAGGGCCCCACGTTCCCTGCAGAGGCCGCACGTTGGAAATGAGTGAATGGCCCGTGAGGTCTCAGCACACACCCTGGGCATCCTCAGGACGGCACACACTGTCCTGCCACCTCGGTGGTGTGACAAGGAACAGGTAGAGGAGTCCCAGCAAAAAGAGGCTATAACGTCAGGCCCAAGCGTGCTGGGAAGTGGAACGAGGAGGAGCCATCGATGAGGCTCAGGAAGTAGGCGTCCGCCCAGCTCCCGCCCAGACTCCATTGTGAAGGTGGAAATCACAAAAAAGGAAAAAAAGTCGGTCTGATGAATGACAGCCGGAGCTCTGTGTGTCCCCTGGCCATTTGGTGACATCTAACTCGCTGCTGTGGCTGCCAGCTTCAGGATCTCCCCAGGGTGTGTCTTCTTCATTCATTCAGTTGTTCATTCAGTCAGTCGTTAACTGAACACCTACTGTGTGCCAGGCACCGCCCTGGGCTCTGCACCGCACAGAGAAAACTCAGAGGGGCCCAAACTCGAGGGAAAATTCTAAGTTTCCCAGCAGAGCTGACGTGACAAGTCCACAGACCACGTTTTAATACAATTCCCTTCCACTCGGCAGCCGGCACGGGGTGGGCGCGTTGTCTGGCCATCTAGGGGGAGAGGGGCTGGGTGGCGCGGTTCCGCTGTGCCTGGCAGGCTCCTGCATCCGTGCTGGAGGGCAGTCAGGACTAAATGAAATTATGGGAACAAAAACAGGAAAATGCAAAAAAAAAAAAAGAAGTTTTAATTGGCTCACTCTGATCTCCCTGCTGCGATTGTATCACCGAGCTGGCAGCTTGTCACTTGTGGTTGCTAGGCAACCCTGAGTGGGAAGGGGAACGTGTCAGTCTGTGTTTTCCGTCTTGTTGTTGGAGGCGCCCAAGCCGCGGCTGAAGCCTGCTTCTCCCTGACCCTCGACAGGGGTCGGCTGTGCCCGAGGCGGCCCCAGAAACAATCCCCAGACTCACACTCGAGGCTCTCGTCAGCCTCAGCCCTTCTGCGACACTGCAGCTGTGACCTTGCTGGGAGGAACCCAGCCACCCCTCCAGGTCTTCCCGGCCCTCAGGTGCATCAGCTGAGCCTGTGAGAGCACAGAGGGGAGCGCGTGCGTCCTCCTTCTTGGGCAGGAGCCCCCTCGGATGCGACACTCACGGTCACAGAGCCATAGAGGTGGCCCTGCAGGCGGGCAGACTGGGTCTGTCCGTCACATACAAGCTGTGTGACCCTGGGCATGATGCTAGGCTCTCTGGGCCTTGGTTTCCTCAAGTGCTTCTCTCCAGGGAGCCGTTGAGCCTTAGCAGGGACAGATCCGCGTGATGTGCCTAGCACGGTGCCCGGCAGAGCGAGCACTGGGCACCTGAGTCACTGTCATCGCGGGCTCCTGGACGCACTCTGAGGGCCTTGTGGACTCTGGGAGCTGGGAGCAGGTGAGCCAGGGCCATTCTGTCTGTTTCTCCAGTCAAGGGTCAGAGGGACGTGTCCAAAGTCGTGGCCCGGAGACAGGAGCTGGGGACTCAAACTTGACCCTGATGGGGTCCAAGGGGCGCAGAACAGAAGCCTCTGGCAGCAGAGGGCACCAGGGTTTGCAACGGGTGGTGGGAGCAGCTCCCAGTGGATGGCGCTGCCCAGAAAACAGCCTGTTTATCCCAAGCAGGTATCACGGGCCTCGGGCGGGCCTCGGGCCTCGCAGAAGATCCCTGCCCATCCCTGGTGGCTGGCAGGGTGGTCATCACCTTCTCAAGGACATCCACCCACTTCACCACGGCAGCCGACTTCTCTTGGCCTGGCTGCTGCTCCCACCTGAACCCAGTGCTGCCTCCCCACCCGTCTTCCCGAAGCCCCCAGATGGTCTGAGAGGCCGCCAGAAGGCAGGGCCTGCCCGGGATGCCTCCTCCCCTCCCCAGGGCCAGCTCCCAATCAGCGCCGGTGTACGGGGCTTTGCTCCCACACAAACAGCTAACGTCACCGAGAAGTGGTCCCTCAGGGTTTCTTGGCACTCTGGACATTTCGGAGGGGATAGTTCATGGCTGTTGGGGCGTCCTATGCGGTGGATAATGTCTAGCAGCATTCTTGGCCACTACCCATATGCAGCTAGCACACTCACCACTGTGACAACCGAAATGTCTGTAGACATCACCAAAAGCCCCCTAGAAGGCAACCTTATCCCCCCACCCCGTGAAGAATCATTGGTCTAAATGTCCATGTGGGTTGATTCAATCCTCATAGAAATGCTATGAGAAGGTACTGCTGTTAAATCTGTATTACTGATGAGCAGAGAGGTTAGTCAACTCACTGAAAGTCACACAGCTGGAAACTGGCAGAATGAGGGTATGAAATGGGCAGTCTGGCTCCCAAGTTTAGATAATTCACCAGCAATGAATGAAGGTGGGAAGTGGGGAAGTGGGACTGTGGGCACTGACTGTTTATTTTAAGCCCTTCAATGAGTCGCCTCACTGAATCCTATCCAGCCTTTGCCATAGTCACTGTTATTTTTTAACATCGTACAGAGGAGGGATCCCAGGCACAGAAAGCACCCGGCTACCTGAGGGCAGAGACATCAGCATGCAGACCCGGGACGTCTGATCCTAAAGCTCGGGGCTGGGAGTCTGCTGGGTGATCACCCCTCGCCTCTGAGCCTGTTCAAAGTCACACTGCCCTTGGCTCGGCTTTCCCTGCCAGGCAAACCCTGGCACGGTCCCCCCTTCCCTCGAAAATAGCCTCCCTGCTACTGATGCTCATGTGCCCGACTCCCCAGGGCACTGAGCCTGAGGGTCAGGAGAGAGCTTTCATGTTCCCAAACGGTCGGACACACAAAGCCAACTGCACGGGAAAGTGCCAGAGGCTCCCCCAGGGCTGGACTTCCAAACCGAGGCAGCCTCTGTCCTCCGCAAAGTGCACACAGGGCAGGCAGAGCGCCGTGCAGGGAGCACAGGGGCGTTTTCAGACATTAGGAGACTCTTTTCTTACAAAAAAAAAAAATTATATAAAGAATCACGAGGTGTCTTCCCCAATTCTCCCCCTTTCTGTAGTTACCAAAGCAGAGACAGTGTGTGTTTCAGAAGTCCTCCTGACATGATGGCCCCGGTGTTTAAAATAACGATCTGATCATTTTCCCACAGCTATTTCAGCCGATGAGCCCAAATTGGATTATTGAGAAATTGCAAGGTGTTGCTGGAAACGGCTCATCTGACCTTGGGCATGGTTAGTGGTGCGGGCTTGAAAGAAACGAGATCCCCTTTCACTGGGAGAGATTCCAGTTCTGCAGCCTCTGCTCCAAACAGGGCGACTCCAGGGTGGGCGAGCAGTCTGAATGGACGATAATTTGTCACCTGTGCACCCAGACATAACTGCCCGCTATGCCCATGTCAGTGGCAGGCGTGGTGGGTGACCGTTTCTGCCAGTCTCCCCAGGGAAGCAATACCAATTTCTCCTGAGCAGGACTCGGCTGCAAGATGCAGAGAAAAGCTGGCACAATGACAGGAGGCTGCCCTCAGTTCTCTGTGATGAATATCAGGAGCAGGCTGGTCGGTCAGACGGGGCTCCATGCCTAGTCTTTTGAGGAGCCTCCATACTGGTTCCAGAGAGGCTGTAGTGACTGACAGTGCAGCCAACAATGTCTGAGGGTACCTTTTCCCACACCCTCGCCAGCAATTATTATTTGTATTCTTGACATTTTAACTGGAGTGAGATGAAATCTCACATAGTTTTGATTTGCATTTCCCGGATGGCTAAGGATGTTGAGCATTTTTTTCCATCTATTTGTTGGACATTTGTATCTCTTCCTTTGAGAAACGTCTGTTTAATCCATTTACTGATTGGGTACATGGATACCAATGTTTACAGCACCGCAACTCGCCATAGCCAAGTTACAGAACCAGCCCAGGTGCCCATCAACGACTGAATGGATACAGAAAATGTGGTGTATACATACGATGGGGTCTCGCTCAGCTGTGAAGAAGGAAATTCTGTCATTTGCTGGTGAATGGACGAAAGGGAGAACATCACGCTAAGTGAAATAAACCAGGCTCGGGATGTGGAGGGCAGGACTTTTCCCCTTACACATGGAGGAGCTAAAGAGAAATAAGGAATTAAAGAAAAAAGGTGATTCCATGAAAATAGAGAGAAAACAGTGGAGCAGAGGAAAAGGGACAGATGGGGAGGGAGAGGGATGGGGAAAGGAGGACCCTGTGGAATAAAATCCACCAGATTATGCTGTGCGCGTGTATAAAGCAGTAGAGGGGCTGGGAGAGGGAACAGTAGCGGGAGGGGGTACTGGGGACTGACATGGAGCAAATTATATACATGCATGACTATGCAAAAATGAACCCCACTATTATGTATTAACTGTAACATGAATAAAAACATTTTTAAACAATTTAAAAGCTTGTAAGACAGAGACCAACCCATTCTCCCTCTAAAGACTTTTTCTCCCTCAAAATACCAGCATGATAAGTGGATGGTAACAGCAAAGACCATAGGAGAAAGGAGGAATGAGGGAAGAGCTGCACCGTCAGATATTGCTGCAGGCTCGGCTACAATAATCACAATGATGATTATACGTAAGGATGGGTCAAAGGTCAGTCAATCAAAACAGACAGCTCTAAAGCCAAGGACACCCACATCGTCTCTCTCCCCCTCTGCCTTCTTCCTGCTGTACACAGTAGGCTTGGGACCATAGATCGGTAGGAGAGGAAGGCCCATCCATCACTGTCTACACTGGAAAACAGGAACCACATCAGGGGTTTCAACAGAGGGGCTTCAATCCAGGGGACTGACTGTAATGCACAGACGCACCAGAGGAGCAGGGAGAAAGCTGTGTTGCCCAGGGGTCACACCTGTAGAGAGCCACCACGTCCTCCAGAGCTGAGAAATAATAAGGACGTGGTATTGTCCAGAGTCCAGGAGTCTGTCTTCCTCCTGAGCCTTGGCAGGGACAGAAAAGCAGCTTCCATACTTTTCCCATCTGGGAACCCCATGAGCCTTCCTCCATTGGCTGAATCCAACTCCCAGGGAGCTCTGGGAAATGTAGTTTTCAGGCTGCCGCCTTTAGCACAGGTATGGGGCTGAGATCCAGTCTGAGGACAGATGCAGGGCCTGATGATGCATGGCAAAGGGGGTTTGCTGAGGACGCAGGAAGCAATTGGTTAGCAATTGAGCAAAACCAAACGTTTTCACTGCACTTTATGAAACAAACCCCAGGTTGCGTAGGATTAAACACACACCTACATACATATATTCCAAGGCAGAACACGGAAATGACAAAACAGAAGAACATGGGAAAACTTATTATTTAAGGGTGACAGAATTTTTTAGAAATAGAAGAAAAGAGTTACGAAAGAAAAAATTCATTCACATATTAGAATAAAAATAATTCCTAATGGCTGAAGAGATGATGAGGAACCAACATAATCTGGAAGCTGTATTTATGATACTCATTAAAATGAGCTTACAGCAGAACAGATTATGGAGGAAAGCTGGAGCCCACCACCCCCTCAGCACGTGCACACAACCAGAGGCTCTTCGAGAGGAAAATGGGGGATTTCGCGCACACACTGACATGGACGCTCCTCAACCATAATTTGGGGGAAGTAAACAACAGAAGAATATTTCTAATGCTATTCTGTTTATATCAAGGTCAAAGACAGGCAAGGCAAACTCCGTTACTTAGGAATACACGAGCTGGGCACAGTGGCGCAGGCCTGTCATCCCAGTGGCTCTGGAGGCTGAGGCAGGAGGATCGCAAGTTCAAAGCCAGCCTCAGCAACAGAGAGGCCTAAGCAACTCAGTGAGTCCCTGTCTCTAAATAAAATACAAAATAGGCTGGGGATGTGCCTTAGTGGTCGAGTGTCCCTGAATTCAATCCCTGGTACCCCCCCTCCCCCCAAAAAAGGAACACAGGAGTGTGTGGTAGAACTATAAGGAGAATCAAAGAAATAAGGACCCAAACCAGGAGAATCATGGCAGCCACAGGAGGGGAGAGGGGAATAGTCAGAAGTCACATCCAGGAGACTCCACAGGCATGAAAAGTTCCACTTCATACACTGAGTGGTGGTGAAGTCGGCGTTTACTGTATGATTATGTAAATGGCACAGACACACTTTTGACACTTTTGATATATGTCAGTCACAATGCAACTGAGAAATTTAAAAAAAACGGAAAAATTCAAACCATGAGATGATATAAATATTCAACAACATTTTGGGTACAGGACCATACATTTAAATAATCCGATGGCCATTAACGAGGACGTGAAAGCTCGTAATCCTCATCGTGAGCCGTGGTGTCCTGCAAAGAGCCCATCCTGCGTGCGAGGACAGCGTGGGTGAACGGCTCTGGAAAGCAATCTGGCCACTGTACCTCTGGAGCCTTTAAGATCGTCTGTGCCTCGGAGTTATGGCTAGAAACTCTGAGAAGTTTTTATGCATAACATTGCGGCCGTCTTAGCGTTTTTAGAAGAGGGAGACATTTAGAAGCGTTATGGGCGTAAGTCAATCATCGTAGATATAATGAAACATTACGAGGCACGTAATGATGATTACCAAGGACGGCCATTATCCTGGGAAATGCTGTGTCATATTATTTTAGTAAGAAAAGGCAAAATATAAAACTTTACAATCAAGATGAGCTCATCTACTTAAAAAAAAAAATCCAGCCTGTTGGAAGGAAATACGACAAAACACCAACAGCCGTTGTATCTGAAGGTCAAGACTGCCTGTCTTTTGGTGTCTCTCTCTTTTTTTTAATCTATATTTTCCAATTTCCTAAAATGAGCAGTTATTACTTTTATGATGGGGAGGGAAGGTGTGGGCATTTAATAAAAAGTGAAAGTCCAGCACTCTCTCTTTCTTTCCGTGTGGTCGTCTGACACTGGTCCTCTGACCCTGTGCCTCGGCCCTTGCTCCGCACAGCTCCAAGGACGGTCTCTTGCCCAGGCAAGTGGGAGGCTGGGTCACTCCCAAGTCCCGCTCTTCATTTCTGCCTGACGTACATCGCAATGGACACAGAGGAACTTGCAGGTACTGAGGGGCGGCCTGGCCACCAGGTTAGTCCTACACGTTATCCCTGCACGATAGAAAATTCTATCCCCACGATAATGTTGGAGAAGCAGAGACCTGGGGACACCGACTGATCAATGATGAGGAGGTCTGTCCCTCCTTCCATACGGTGCAGGCACTGAGTCAGACCTCCCACGGCAGCCTTCACAACCTGGCTGGGAAATGGTCTGCCCGGGCAGGGTGTCGCCTCCATTACTATTTAACTTCTCCAGTCAAGTGGGAATCACAACGGTGTGTCCTCGTGAGATAGAATACAGGTGAAGGGCTTAGACAGTTCCCGGCCCTCCATAAGTCAGCTGACATGGTCATCTCTGAAAGCATCCCAGAACGAAGGGGGACGATGGGAGGTCACATGCCCACTCGCACACAGGCTAGCTCAGTGGAATGCCATCCGATGAGCTGCTCCGAGACACGGTTTCACACATGGGGACACTGAAGACAGAGCTGAATTGGGTGACCCAGACCCCCCTGTGGCAGGGGACTGAGGTGGTTCTGACTCCTAGCTCACGTGCTTTCCCTGACCCCATCCCTTATGACCAACAACAGGGCACCAAGGGACAACCTTAGAGAAACACTCGTCTCGTCACCACACACTCTTCTTTATGGACAAACGCGTTCATCGTCATTGCATCACTGTGACCAAAATTTGGGGGCTCACAATTTTAGAGGTTCAGTCCGTGGCTGGCCAACTCCATTCTCTGGGGCCAGAGTGAGGCAGAGCATCATGGCGGAAGGGTGTGGAGGAGGACCTACTCCACTGGGGGCCAGGAAGCAGAGAGCGAGGTGGGAGGGCTGCAGAGAAGATGTGCCCATCCTGGAGGCCTCCGGTGACCCACTTCTTCCAGCCACACTCAGTCACCGAGACTTACCTCCCAGTACAGTGTCCTTTCCCCTGGATTGATGACTGATCAGGTTATGGCTCTCATTATCTAATCGTTTCAACTCTGAACATCGCCCGTTCACAGGGGCTCCTAGGGGACACCTCAGACCCAAATCGTGACAGCACAGCATCATTTGAACTGTCAAGGGCTCTAGGAGGTGAGCAAGGCAGACAATTGTTTACCTGTGGTCCTACCAGAGCCGAAACAGGTCCCAAGGAGCCCTCTGCATGACACCACGGTGCCACCGGAAGCTTTGTGTTTTTGCCACCTGAGCCAGCTTCAGATGGGTCTCTCACGGGCAGGAAAGAGACTGCACTGCAGGACATGCTTGCCCGCTCTCTCCCTCTGACCCCATCGCTGGCCATCCTTCATCAGCTCCCCTGGGCAGCAAGGCAGCTTCACCCAGGTCTTGACGGTGGGGCTGTCCCACTAACCCTCCAAGAGCCCCGGTGGCCTGCTGTGGGGACCGTGACAGAGACCAGGCCACAGGGACTAACGTGATGGTGGCCTGTTTCCCAGCCCCCCGCCCGCCCACCGCCTGCAGCCCTGGGGTTCCAATGTCAGCCTCTCTTGTGCCTGGTGACACCTGTGGGGCCTCAGGAGACTCGAGAGTGACCTCTGGACTGCGGGGGTGTGAACTGTGCCGCCTCTGGACAGAATACCCCGGCGGTATTTCCCATGGCTAGACCCATGCCGACCCATGGCCTCGCCACCCCTCTCTTAGGCATACGCCAGGGAGAAAGGAGAGGTGGCGTCCATCCAAAGGCGGCCACAGAAAGGTTGGCGACCGCTTCACTGAGAACAGGAGAAAGTGCCACTGAATGCTCATCCACCTGGACACCGCTAACTCCGAGACGGACTATTCACTTGGAGGAATAGTCGTGCCACCTGCAGTGGTCAGGTGGCCCTGGCACACGCCACGAGGACAGAGCAGGAGACAAAGAAAACACCCAGTGGCTCTGTTTTCAGACGGCTTCCAACTTCAGATGGCTTGAGTTGGGGTTGTCGAATTCCCGACGGGGGAAAGTCATGGGAATTCTGAGTTTTGTCCCTTTGCTGGGCTGGTGACATGTGCTGGTAGAGGCAGTGGGCTATGCAGGCGAGTCAGCCACACCATGGTCACAGCCAACACGAGGGGGCTGTGCTGCCCACCTGGTCACGTGCGTCAAGTGCGTGCTCAACTTACGTCATTTATTTTCGATTGACCACGGGTCACAAGGTGAGAACCCCGTGGTAAGTTGAGGACATTTGTATGTGAGGTTCCGCCCCGAGGCAGGCCATAGCTACACACTGAAGGTGACCACTTGCTATTTCCAAGGGTTTCCACCCACCGATGAGAAGGTTCCTGAGCTTGACCTTGAGTGGGCGGGTCTGGGGCGTGATGCTGTAAAAGTCACTAAGCCTTACATCTAAGCAATGTGGCTTTGTTTTCTTGTGTGTCCTAACAGAAATCAAGAAGCAAACCCTGCCAGCTGGAGCAGGAAGGGTTCGTTCATGGGGATCTCAGAATAATCCTCCAGTGGACACCACCAGAGAGGGTTATCTTTCAGGTCAACCTGTGGATGCTCCTCTGCCAAGTCCCGGTTCCCAGGCTGGGACGGATTCTCTTCTCGAGGCACTGGGGGCGTGGGGCTCCCCACCACGATGCTCCTGTGTCTGTGTGTCTGTCTGCCCCTCTGGACCGTGTGCCCCAACAGTGGGAACTGTACATCCTCCATCTGCTTTCCCCACTACCTAGCAGAGCGGCTGGTATACAGTGGACACCAGTGATTCTCCAAGGGACAAGGGGTGATGACAGAATGAAGGGCCCGGCACAGGACACAGTGCAAGACCGCATCCTGGAAGCTGTCATGGGCTGTGAGCTGTGCGCACCATCCTTAGGCAACGTGAGCTAGACCCGGGCTTCTCAACCCAGGGAGGTTTGGCCCCCAGGGGACACTGGGCACACTCTGAAGATATTTTTAGTTATAACAGCTAGGGACAGAGGGTGATGTCATTACCCCTGAAACAATGCTAACTTCATAATGCACAGGGCAGCAGCCCCTCCCCAAATACACAATCACCACCCAACCCCAAATACCAATAGCTCCAAGCCCAAGAAACCCTGCTAGGAAGGAGCCTGAGCTAAGCACAGGAAGGAAGCCTCGAGTTTGAATGTCAACTGGTTCCTTAGGCGCTGTGCAACCTCTCAGAGCTTCTTCATGTCCTCATAGGGCTGATGCTTACCTTAAAAGTGGCTGAGAGGAGGGCTGGGGAGGTGGCTCAAGCGGTAGCATGATCGCCTGGCATGGGTGCGGCCCGGGTTGGATCCTCAGCGCCACATACAAACAAAGATGTTGTGTCCACCGAAAACTAAAAAATAAATATTAAAATTCTCTCTCTCTCTCTCTCTCTCTCTCACTCCTCTCCTTTTAAAAAAAAGTGGCTGAGAGGATTAAATGAGCTAAGCTATGTGAAGTGCTCGCCTCAGAACAGGAACTGGGGAGACTCGGTTCCCTTCTCCTCTCCCCACACTGACCCCCTTGCCCAGTGTCACAGATGGGCGATTTTTAATAAGGGAAACAAACAAACGCTGTCGAGCATTCTCCTCTTGCCTGTGCTTAAGAGATGACTGCAGAGCAAAGCAGAACGGAGGACACATTCTATTTGTCGAGGATATTGACAACCCTTCGCCTGATGAAATGCATTATTAAAAGGTGAAGCCAACACGTGCACTTCTCAGGTCCACTTCGCACCCCAGTGCACCACGCCTTTCTCCTGGCCTGCAGCAGGACTGCGCGCCACCTGACACCACATCCTGACCTCGCTGCCTGTCCGGCTTCCCCAAGGCCTGCACAAGCACCCTGGCTCCCGGAGACCAGGATGACCGCCTTGTAGGTCCAATGCCCTGTGCAAGAGGCAGGCACTGCCTCTCTAGACGACTGAATCTCGCTCTTTGCAAACGGGAAGTGCAGTTGCCCGCAGGGTCGCTTCTGAGGCTGGCACCTTTGTCCCTTTACAGATACGGAGAGCGGAGAGCGGCTGGCCCCAGGCAATTCCAGGCTGGAAGCCCACGTGTTCCTTATTAGGAAGTCTTGCTGTTCTCAAGCTGATCCGGTTTTGCAGTCCCTTCTGTTTCCCCAATGCTCACTCCAGCCAGGGGGCAGGAGACAGGACATTAATATCTATTTTAGCAAATGCTAATGTAGACCATTGGGGAAAAGCAACAGAAGTGACGGCTGCTACTTCTCAAGCATTGTGACTGACGCCGTATCTTATGGGGAATGCACCGCCCATACCCCCCACCTTTTGTTCCAGGGATTGAACCCAGGGGTGTGTAACCACTGAGTCACACCCCCAGACCTTTTTTATATTTTTATTTAGAGACAGAGTTTCTCTGAGTTGCTTAGGGCCTCCCTAAGTTGCTGAGGCTGGCTTGGAACTCACGATCCTCCCTCAGTTAGGGAGCAGTTAGCCTCCCTCACTGCTGCGATTGCACCACCATTTTTCGGGTGATTAAAAACTGGGGCATAGCGAGCCCTTCAGCCTGACCTGCCTGTGACAACCACGTCTTGCATTTCAGTGCAGTGTGAGCTGGGGTGGCCGGGGCTCTGTCCAGGGGTGAGACACCATCGTGCATGGATGCCTTCCGTTCCCGTGTCTACCTGATCTCCAGACGCCTACATCTTCTCTGAGGCACTGGGGGCGTGGGGCTCCCCACCATGCTGCTGGGGAAGGACTCCTCATTTTTCTCTCCCCAAACCACCTCCCACTTCCGTCCTTGCCTCAGGAAATGGCACAACCACACAGTCCCCAAGTCAAGCTCCTGGGAATCAATTCTGACTTCCCCTCTGCCTCACAACCAACCCAGCCCAGAAGACCACCAACCCCTGCTCTCTCTGTTTCTCTGCGAGTCCAGTGCCGGAACCCTGGGACCTCTGCTTCTCTCCCACCGATGGCTGTAAAACCCCATTTTTTAATGGCAAGTGTTGAGTAGATGGCAGGTGCGTTCCACATCGTCCATACCAAGACACACACATCCCGCCCTCCCTCGGCGCCGTCTCTTCTCACCTTTCACAGGACTGAATCTGAGGTCTCGCGGGGTCCTCCACAGTTCTTTGCAAGCTTCACGTGTCCGTCCCTTGGTTTCTGTAGGAGCGGGGGCGTGGGGAGCCCTCTGTTCTCCTCCCCTTGCTTTGCAGTGCCCCGTGGAGACCTCCCCTACAGACCCGAGGGAGGACGTCCTCCTCACCTGCTCAGCCTCCCATCAGAGGGCCAAGGCCCAGCTGACTGAACCAGATCTGCCCTCTGACACTGGGTTGCCTCCCGTCTCTGCATCCTGCAGGATGCTGCAGTGAGTGTGCGGGGTATTCTCACACTGGCCATTTTCTCCATGTTATAAATCACCAAAGTGGGACTGCAGAATCCCAGCAAACGTGCAAAACCACTTGACCGCTCTTCCCGTTCTCTCTCGACCTCTAAGTCACATTTCCAAGGGCATCTACAGGCAAAGCGTATTGGGTCACTGTGGAGCTCAGAGCCCACAGGGGCACACACGTGAGCGACATCTGAATGGCCCCCATCTCCATGGCCCGCCTGCCGTGGACTCTGCCGATTCTGCCCCTAATCAGCAGGTCCCAGCATTCTTTATAGTCCTAGGACTGTCCAACTCTCCTGGCTTGGCGGGGCCCCATCTTTCTTCCCAGCACCTCTTGGACCAGCCCCCCCCACACACACACACACACTGCTCTACTCCCTGCTTCAGATCAGCCTGAACTTCCTCTCAGTGAGGCCTCCACTCTGGCCATCCCAGTGTATCACAGGCTTATTTGCTCCAGAATTCTTCCTTTTTCTATCCCCTGGTTCTAGAACAGTACTTAAGAAAAGCCACAGCTACATTACCCAAAAGAAAAAACAATTAACAAATGCCGGTGAGGAAATGGAGAAATGGGAACCTTTATCACCATCAGTGGGAAAGTAAATTAGTCCAGTATCTTGGAAAACAGTTGGAAGTTCCTCCCAAGTTGGAAATAGAACTACCACAGGACCCAGCAACCTCACTACTGGTATCCATCCAGGGAAAACGAAATCAGCATGCAGAAGAGACATCTGCAGCCCATGGTCATTGCAATAGTATTGATAACAGCTAAGATATGGATTCTGGGTGTCCATCACTGAAGGGATAGACGCACACACACCAGAATACTATACAGCCATGAAAGAATGAGATCTTGCCATTTGAAGTAACACAGATGAACTTGGATGGGACATCGTGTTAAGTGAAATACACCTGGCACACAATGACCAACAAGGCATGATCTCACTCACGTGTGGAATTTTAAAAAGCTGATCTCATAGAAATACAGATGAGAATTGGCTACTGAGGAAGGGGAGAGGAAACAGAGCGGGTGTGGTGGATGGGTACAAAGTTACATTGGAGGACTGACGCTCTCACTACACAGAAGGGCAACTGCAACTGGTGATGGTATGTTACATATTTCAGGAGAGCTGGAGGAGGGGATTTTGAATGTTCTAGCCACAATGAAATGGTGGATATTTGGGGTGGATACGCTTGCTACATTTTGATGACCGCACAACATACACTTGTATTAAAACATCTCACTCCATGTAAATATGTATAATTATGTATCAATTAAAATCAGAACTTTAAAAAAGAACCTAGATCAAAGAATAAAAAACAGTCCCCCACACCAGTAGTGAATGACTGACAACGTCCTGGTGGGTAAATGTCAGCCTCTTCCACATTTCTCCGTAGGTGAGCCGATGTCACATGCAGACCTGTGTCAGATCATAAGGTTTTGATCAACAAGGGCCCGTAGCCTGCTGTAACCATCTTGGTGTGTGTGTGTGTTCTGATGTTCACATGGCAACAAAACCACCTGATGCCACGTCCCCAGACATGTCCCCACAGTTAAGTAGCAAGTGACCACAGAGAACTCTGTCTCTGTGAGGTTATCTTGCATTGCTATGGAAGCACTTCTCCAGGAAATTAAAGCTTCTTCAAAAAGTCCCTTTTTGTGAACTTAGAACCATCTATCATAGAGATTATGACTATTTTAATCATGCATTTTGCAGAATATTTATTACTTCCACATTTTTTTTGTTATTCTCATGAATACAGCAAAACACACGTAAGCAAACTATTGGTCCATTACTTTGAAGGTTTCCTAAAACTGGATTGACTGGGTTAAAAGGGCAAGATTGTTTTAAGGCACCAGATTACTTCTAGGAAATCTTATCAGAAAGATGGAAATAATTTATACACCTTCTAGCAGATCAGTCTTCATCTGCTTTAATTTTTTTTCAGTATTTACTAATTTGATTGATTAAAATGAATTTGTACATTTGTGTCATCTTTTCTAAAATGTTTGCTTTTTGAAACTATTAAAATAGAGTGTTTTAACAGGTCCTCTTTGATTAACAACAGCATTATACCCATGTCCATTTCCACCAGCTTAGGAAGAATCTGGCTACAGGAAAGATCAGCCCTTCACGTACTTTGTGAATCTTCTGCAGTGGAAAATATATGATAAGCAAGCTGGGAGATTACTCTATAAGTACGGCTTGCTTTCCCACTACTGTGGGGGAGGACGAAGCCCCTCACTATGCAGTTTCAGGACCTGCCTCGCACTCCTCTTATTTTCCACGTAGGATGTAATTCCCAGCCTCATTCCCGGATCTTTCAAGAGCAAGGTGTTTTTAACTTGCTGATGGCTATTTTGAGGTTCCATCACAAGGCTGCCTACACAGGATTTTGCTCTGCATCGTTCTGACCATCCTTCTACATTGAATCCACCGTTCATTTTGGTAATTTAATTTCATCCCTCCTTTGGATTGAAATCTGGGTGTGTATCCCTACCAACAAATTAGCATCACCTCTCTCTTCTAAAGCCTCAACAAACCTCTTAGCTCATCTAAACATTTTCAATAACGGTCTTCCCAAACTAGGCATTTTATCCAAAGATATCGAATTAGCATGTTCGAAGGGGCCCTGCACAAATTGCCGACATTGATTCACCGGTGACTTTAAAAATTCAGCAAGCCAAGGATCCCGTATTATTGATTCATGCTAACCAAACGATGAAGCGCAGCTAATCTTTACAGCACACGCCAGGCAGAGAGACATTTACAAATGCAGACAGACAGAAACCAGTTGCACGTAATTCTTTAAGGATTAAACTGATAGCTTCAATTAGACCTGAAAAGGTGGGTAGTCTCACTGCTGGGAGCTGAGATTCAGCCCCCAGGGTCCTGCTTCAACGTGCCCTTGTCCTTGGTTAATGTGGCACCCTGCAGTCACACTGACCAGCCACAGGGGTGGAGTCCCCACGGCTGTTCAGGTCAATTAAGCTGGTTTGTGCAGTACCACGTTGGTCTGCTCCACCCGCCTCTTGGGCTTTTAGTAACAACTGCTTGGAAGGGGACCAGGCTCAGGATCACCACAGTTTGATGCCATCACCAAGGAGCAGAGGATGAGCCAACAAAGGGCTTGTCGGGGCAGAATGAGGACAGACCCTTCTGTATCTGGAATTAGGCACCTTGAGCCTCGGAAAGCTTGGGAACTCTCACAGTAGGATTTAGCTTTTTTTTTTTTCTTCAGTTGGAAGAAATTGCCCAGGCTAGACGCAAAGCTGTTGGACCCAGAGAACAAACTCTGCCTTCTGTTTCTGAGGAGCTTTCAAGGTTAGGCTGATAAACATCACCACAGAATAGAAAAGTCTACTTGATAACCTTCCAGATAACTGATAGCCTTAACATTCCTAATGAGCTGCTTATTGGCAGACCAGAGCAGCCTGCACAGCCAGGGCGCAAGACACGTGGGTGCTGCGTCCTGGTCCCCCGACCGACCTGCAGATGGCGGGTTGTTTTGAGACTCTGTGGGGAAGCCTCAGGGAACCTCCTCTCAGGCTGGAAATGCAGTCCTAAAAAGCCCACGGTCCACACTGGATTCCTTCCTGGGCTCACACCCCGCCCCGTGTTACCACAGCGTCCCTCCCTTCCCTGCTGAATGCTGTGCGCTCACATTTTGGAAATTAGCAAGAATACACCCAAATATACCCCAAAAGCAAGAATGCACCCAAAGAAAAGCTCCAGGGAGGCCGAGTCGAGGGACATGGAATCAACGTTTCTATAATAGTTAGGACACTCCCCCCCACCCACGGGAGGTCCAGTCTCCATCACTGTTCACACAGAACACAAAACATTGGCCAAAGATCATGAAATCTCCTTGAGGGGCTCAAACTCACACCAGTCATTTTAAAACTCACAATTATTCACACCAACAGAGAGTGAGCTACCTCAGAGGAGGACAGTGTGGCAGAGAATGACCTTCCCCAGATGGGCTGGGGGATTTGGGGCACCGAGCCTCAGTCTTCTCACCTGTAGAATGGAGATTATGATGTCACGGGACGTGAGCATGCACTCTAGGTCTTCCCGCGGCACCCCATGCTGTGCGAGCCTCCACAGGGTCCTGGGTGTCCCCAGTTTCTCCAGCCTTCCGCAGTTAAGTCCAGATGAGGAATCCTGAGATGTTCTGGTTGTCCTGGGGAACGTGGGTGCACCTTGGACCCCAAGAGCCCTCTTTCACCTGAAGCACAGCAGCAACCCCTCCAAAATTGCTAGAAAGTGGAAGGGAGGCTGTGGTCGGTAGACGAGAGATGAGAGGTGAAGCATAATGGTTTACCAGGTGTGCCCACCAGGAGGCCAAGGGCAGCTGCACCTGCCTGGCTCTTAAGCCTGGCTCTTAACCCTGGCTGAGATGGAAACCCCCTGGGGAGCTTAGGAAGAAGCCTGGCTGGGCTCCAGGGGACTTAAAATCTAGATTATACAAAGGAGTCCTGCAAACCATCCAAAAAACAAGACAAAACAAGCCGGGTATGGCGCCGCCCAGCTATGATCCCAGAGACCCAGAGGCAGAGGCAGGAGGATTGCAAGGTTGAGGGCAACAAGGTGAAACCCTGTCTCAAAATAAAAAGTAAAAAGAGCTGGAGATGTGGCTCAGGTAGAAGCACCCTTGGGTTTAGACCCAGTACCAACCAATGGACTAATAAAAACAAACACTGGATCAGGGTAGAAGGACGGGCAGTGGTGTTCCCTGGAAATTCAGACCCCTTTCCCCCGACATTTTTAATTGGTGCATTATTGTTACTCATAATGGTGGGACCTGTTTGACACATTCGGACGTGCACATGATGTAACGGTACAGTCTGGCCAGTATCACTCCCAGCACTTCCTCCCTCCCTCCCAGCCTCCTTCCCGGGGTCCCCCTCCTCTACTGACCTCCCTTTGATTCCAGGAGATCCGTCCCATGCTTCTTTCCCTTGTTCCCCTCTGGCTTCTGCAGATGAGAGAAAACATGACCCTTGACCTTTGAGGTTGGCTTAGTCTGCTTAGTACTTAACTGGTCTTAGTTCCATTCATTTCCAGGCAAATGACATAGCTTCATTCTTCTTTGCCGCTGAATAAAAATAAACCGTGTATATCCCACATTTTCTTTACCCTCTCATCCACTGATGGACCCCGAGTCTGGTTCCATGGTTGGCTGTTGAGAATTCTGCTGCTGTGAACATGGAGGAGTAGGAGTAGCACTGTGGTACGATGACTTCGATTCTTCAGGGTCAATACGAGGAGTGGCACAGCTGGGTCACATGGTGGTCCCACGCCTAGACTTCCAGGAGCCTCCAGGCTGATTTCTATCACGGTTGTACTAATTCACAATCCCACCCACAGTGTGAAAGTGCTCCTTTCTCCACGTCCTCTCCAGCATTTACTATTATTTGTGTTCTTGGTGACTGCCATTCTGACTGGTGTGAGATGAAATCTTACTGTAGTTTTGATTTGTCTTTCCCTAATCATTAATGATATTAAACTATTTTTTTCATTTACTTGTTGGCCATTTGTATTTCTTCCTTTGAGAAGTATCTTTAATTCATTTGCCCATTTATTAATTGGGTTATTCGATTTTTTAGTGTAAAGTTTGAGTTCTTTGTATATTCTAGGTATTAATCCTCTGACAGAAAAGCAGCAAGCAAAGATTTTCTCCCATTCTGTAGGTTCTTGTCCCATTCCTCATTGCTTCCTTTGCTGTGCAGAAGCTTTTTAATTAGATGCCATCTCATTTATTAACTGTGGGCATCATTTCCTGAGCTTTAGGGGTCCTTCTGGGAAAGTCACTGCCTGTGTCTGCATGCTGGAATGGTGACCCTACAATTTCCTCTGGGAGTTCCTAGGTCTTTGATCCATTTTGAATTTTTGGGGGGGTGCAGGGTTAGAGCTAAGGGACTAGTTCCATTCTTCTACAGATGGGTAACTGGTTTTCCCAGCACCATTTGTTTAAAAGGCTGCCTTTTCCTTTTGTCACTTTTTGTCAAGGAGCAGATGACTGTGTCCTGTGTGGGTTTGTCTGTGTCTTCTCCTCTGTCCCCTTGATCTATGAGTCTGCTCTTATGCCAGTGCCAGGCAGTTTCTGTCACTACAGCTCTGTCGTGTAATTTGAAGTCGGATATCCTGATGCCTCCAGCATTGCTTTTGGGGGCTTAGAATTTCTTAGCTATTCTGGGTCTTTCATTCCTCCAAATGAATTTTAGGACCTTTTTTTATAGTTCTGTGAAGAACGTCATTGGTGTTTTGATGGGGACTGCAGTGACTCTGGGCATTGCTTTTGGTAGTGTGGCCATTTTAACAGTATAAATTCTGCCTATCCATGAACATGGGAGGGCTTCCCATCTTCTGAGGTCTTCCTCCATTTTTTTTCTTGCATGTTCTTTGGTTTTTATTGTAGAGGTCTTTTACCTTCTTGGTTTGACTGATTGATTGATTGATTGATTGATTTTAGGCTACTGTGAATGGAACTGCTTTCCTGATTTCTTTCTCAGCAGAACCACTGTTGGTATAGAGGAAAACTATTAGTTTTTGTATATTGATTTTGCAACCTGCTACTTTGCCAAATTCGTTTATTGGCTCTAGTGATCTTTTGGTGGAGTTTGTGGGTCTTCTGGGTATAGAATCATATCATCTGCAAACGGTGACAATTTGAATTCTTCTTTTCCTGTTTTTATCCCTTTTATTTCCTTCTGTTGCCCAACTGCTCTGGCTAGAATTCCTAGAACTACATTAAATGGGAAAGGTGAGAGTGCACATCCTTGTCTTTCAAATTTTAAAGGAAATGCTTTCAATTTTCCCCACTCACTTTGATGTTGACTTGATAACCTTTATGATGTTGAGTTAGTTTCTTCTATCTCTAGTTCTTCAGTGGTTTTATCATGAATGGGTGCTGAATTTTGTTGAAGGCCTTCTCTGCATCTATTGGAAAGACTAAGCAATTTCAGTACTTGATTCTGTTTATGGAATGAATTACATTTATTGATTTGCATAGGTTAAACCACCCTTCCATCTCTGGAATAAAACCAACTTGTTCATGATGTACAATATTCTGAAAGTGTTGTTAAATGTGATTTGTCAATATTTTACTAAGTATTTTTGCACCTGAGTTTATCAGGGACGTTGGTCTGTAGTTTTCTTTCCTTGAAGTGTCCTTGTCTGGTTTTGGTATGAGTGTGACACTGGCTTCGTAGAATGAATTTGAAAGTGTTCCATCCATTTCTATTACATGGAATAATTTGAGGAGTGTTGGCATTATTTCTACATTAAAGGTCTGGTAGATTCAGCTGAGGATCCATCTGGTCTTAGGGTTTTCTTTGTTGGAAGGCTTTTTGCCGCAGTCTGGATGGGCACAATTCACCAGCCACTTATTAAGCAGGAACGAACTTTATTTCTTGAATGCACGCGCTGCACCACACGAGCTCTTCAGGAATTCCCTCAGAGCCCAACTGCCACCACCGGCTTCCCACAAGCCTCTCAACCCACCACTCCTCCTGCTCTTGAGGCCAATTGGCTGGGTCGCATGGGTGGAGCCAAAAGAGACCCCAATGAGCAGCTCTGTGGTCTGAAAGGGCGGGGAAACAGCCCAATGAGCATCACCGCAGAGGAGCCAATCAGCTGGTTGCTGGGGCCGCTTTGGCTGCAGCGGCTCTCAACATCTCCCCGTCTCTGTTTAATTAAACAACAAGCATGTGGCTTGGGGACCGTGCCTGTCTTAGGTTGTCCAATTCTACATATGGTCCTTATCCGTCTTTGGATGAGCTGACCTCAAGGCGTCAGCCTTCTGTCTTAGGTTGGTACCATTGCAATTGGACCTTACCCGTCATTGACTACCGGTCCAGCATACAGCCACACCTGTGGATACCAGTGTGGGGGGGTGAGGTTCTTTGCCTCAACTCTGTTGGCCCCCAAATTTTACCTGAAAGACCATCACAAGCAGAAGGGAGGAGGATACACCAAGCCAATTGATGGCTCCTTTTGGAATAATTGTTCCACTGATGACATCATCAACAAAAATACCCCACTACCACAAGTCGCTGCACCAACAGATAGTTCACAATGCATGCAAGTGATACATAGTCCAGGCAAGTTCTGCAAGCAGTTGTGATACATAATCCAGGCAAGTTCTGCAAGCAGTTCAGTGATAGCTATTGTAGAAGCTGTAGTTTGGTTTTATCTTTGTCTTCACCGGCACTGGGATGATGATAGCAATTCTGGCAATGATGGCTAAAGAAAAAATTATGTAACATTCCAGCACGGACTAAAAGAAAATTCTAAACAATTTACATTATCCTGAACAGAATTATTAAATATAATGAAAAGGAAAGGTGAAAAATAAACAAATGAAAAGGAAAGGTGAAAGTAAATAAACAGATCTGTTAACTTCCTTTTTTGTACACATATTAAAACAATCCTCAACAGCTGTTTACCCAATTTAAATTAAACCATTCAAATCACGTGAATAAGGAAAAAAAATATTTGGATCCATTTTTTAATGAGCGCTCATCATATACAATATATGGACATAGGCACATACAAACATATAATATATACAACACATAACATAATAGTAAAGGCCTTGTAACTTTTTACAGGTGAAATCTCCATTGCAATGTTTAAAAACCCCATAGTTAAAAAATAGAACTAATCAGCAAAACATTAACCTAGGTCTGTATGAGCTCAAAAAACAAAATAGAACTTCATGATGTGAGAAAGGGCAATAATAAAATAGATATTGAAAAAAAAAAAAACATCCTGGTTTCATTAGCCTCCAAGTGTGGGAGAACCACTGTCGCAGATAGCCAAAATGGAGCTCTGGATATCAGCTGTTATGGATTTGAGCCAAATCATCTTCTTTTTGGTCTGTGGAAATCGCTTTAGTTAATCTCTCTGGAATCCAAATCGGCTGCTGTTCTCCCTGTGGAAACACACAAACAGACCCCTGACTCCATACAATCACTGGGTCAGGACCTTTCCATTGTCCTGTTAGAATATCCTTCCAAAGTACCTTAGGCTTATGTACATTTTTTGGACACATATGCCTTTCCACAGCACTAAGCCATGATGAATCCAAATTTAAAAAGTTTAGAGTAAAAAGGGTTATTTTAAGTTTATCTTTGGGGGATATATACCCCTTCCCAATTCCCTCTTTTTGCTTTAATAAGTACATTTTAATAGTTTGATGAGCTCTTTCAACTATACCTTGTCCCTGTGGATTGTATGGGATTCCTGTTATATGAGTAATGCCAAATGATGAGCAAAATTGTTTAAAAGAGGTAGAAGTATAGCCAGGACCATTATCTGTTTTTAACTGTTTTGGAATGCCTACAGTGGCAAAATTTTGTAAGCAATGAGCTATAATATCTTTAATTTTTTCTTCAGTATGAAGGGAGCCCATCAACTGGGAAGTATCAACTGGAAGAAGTATCAACTGTAACATGCAAATATTTTAATTTTCCAAATTCTGGCAAGTGTGTGATATCCATCTGCCAAATATGTTTAGGTATCAGTCCTCTAGGATTGACCCCAAGATTAACTTGTGGTAAAAAGGTCACACAATTTTGACATTGTTTTATTATTTGTCTAGCTTGTTCCTTAGTTATTTTAAAATGCTTTTGTAAAGCATTTACATTAACATGGAAGGATTTATGAAAATTTTTAGCTTCTTCTAGCATAGAAAAAATATGTCATGTGTAGTTTTATCTGCTAAATCATTGCCCAAACTAAGGGCTCCAGGCAATCCTGTATGTGCCCTGATATGTCCTATAAAGAATGGATCTTTTCTGTCCCAGATTAGAATTTTTATAGTGGAAAACAAAAAGAAAACAGTAGAGGAAGGGGAAATCCTACCAGCATCTTCAAGGGATACCATAGCATTAACTATATACTGACTATCAGAAAATAAATTAAATACAGAATCTTTAAACATCACAAAAGCTTGTAATACTGCATTAAACTCTACCTTTTGAGCTGATTGTTTGGGTACTAAAAATGTAAAAGTTTGATCAGGGGTAACTACTGCTGCTGTACCATTATTTGACCCATCAGTGAATATATTTGGAGCATTCATGATAGGTGTTTTTCTTGTCATTTTTGGAAAAACTACAGGATGCAAAGACCAAAAAGACAGCAAAGGATTAGATGGTAAGTGGTTATCAAATGAAACATTAGATTTGCACATGATTATTGCCCAAGTATTTAACTCATTAGCTAACTCATCAATTTGATCCATTGTATATGGAGTAATAATTTTATTGGGAGAAATTCCAAACACTCCCTTTGCTGCTTTTATTCCTTTGAGTATTAATTGTCCTACAGCCTCAGGATACCTAGTAAGAAGAGTGTTAGGAGAATAAGATAAATGTATCCATAATAATGGACTTTCTTCCAAAATACTCCTGTAGGAATATTTTTTGTTGGTATTACAATAAATAATAAAGCAAACTTATATCAATTCTATCCAAATGCATATTTTCCATATATGTTTCAATGATTTTTAATGCCTTTCTTGCTTCAGGCGTTAACATTCGGGGTGAATTTGATCTGATGGACCTTTTAGGATATCAAATAAAGGTCCCAACTCTCCTGTTGGTATGGCCTTATCCAATTTATGACTCCTAATAACTTTTGAAAGTTGTTAAGTGATTTGAGTTGATCTACTCGTATTTGAATTTTTGGTGGACCGACCATGGTTGAGGATAATAGAACTCCTAAATAATTAATTTGAAAATTTAATTGTACTTTATCTATTGCTATCTCTAGATTATAATTTTTTAATAAGTTTGTAAGTGTGGCATAACATTCTAGCAATGTGTTTTTATCTTTGTGTGCTAACAATACATCATCCATATAGTGAAATATTTGTAGTTCAGGATTTTGATTTCTAAGTGGCTGAATTATTTTGTTAACATAAATTTGACACATAGTTGGGCTGTTGGCCATCCCTTGAGGGAGTACTTTCCATTCATATCTCTGATTGGGACCTTCATGATTCAGTGCAGGGATAGTAAATGCAAAATGTGGACTATCCTCAGGATGAATTGGTATTGAAAAAAAAATCTTTAATATCTATAGCTAAAACAAACCAGGTTTTTGGCAAAGCAGACAATTGAGGAATCCCCGATTAAGCAGGTCCCATAATAACCATCTCATTGTTAATGGCTCTTAAATCTTACAATAATCTCCATTTACCAGATTTCTTTTTAATGACAAAAATGGGAGTATTATGGGGAGATACGGAAGTTTGTATATGTCCCTCCGCTAATTGTTGTTTGACCAGGTCATGGGCTGCGTCTATCTTTTCTTTAGTCAGGGGCCACTGAGGAACCCATACTTGTCTTTCTGATTTCCAAATAGTTTTTATTGTCTCAAGTGACCCCTCCTGAAAATCCAATCCATTTCTGTCCGTTCCTTGATCTATTTGTATTGGTGCTGCTATACCTTGTTCTTGTTCTCCTAATCTTTTTCCTTTCCTAAAACCTTGTCTAGCCATAATAGTGGACGCACCTGAATTGATGTTATTTGTTAATGTTAGTCCTAATTGATCTAGGACATCTCGTCCCTATAAATTTACAGGAAGATGATTCAATACATATGGCTATATAGTTCCTTCATATCCTTCAGGATCCTTCCAATCTAATACCATTGCACTTCTATGGGGATTAGTTGCCACTCCTAGGCCTCGAAGTTTTTGAGTGGCTTGTTGTAATGGCCAATGTTTCGGCCATTCTTGACGAGAGATGATGCTAAGGTCTGCACCTGTGTCCAGTAGCCCATTAAATTCATGTCCTTGAATATTTAGTTTTAGCATTGGGTGAGAATCTAAATTTAAAGACAGCATAGCCCAAACTACACCTCTGGAGCCTAATCCCCTGGAACCTCTTTCTATAGTACTACTGGAAAATTTATCATGCAGGCTGGGTATTATTAATAACTGTGCTATTCTATCTCCTGGTGAAATTATTGATATATCCTTTGGAGAACTGGCTATACTTTTTATTTCACCTTCATAATCGGGATCAATTACCCCAGGACTTATCATAAGACCTTTTAGAGTAGAAGAACTGTGTCCTAACAATAAGCCTTCTGTTCCTTGGGGAAGAGTTCCTTTTACTCCTGTGGGAATGATTTGAACTCCCATCTCTGGAGTTAGTACTGCTCTGGCGGAGGCGCAGATGTCCAACCCTGCGCTCCCTCTGGTTTGTCTGATGAGAGATATGATGGATAATGTGTCCTGGGCACTACCCTGATGGTGTGGCTGGATTCCTCCATGGTGTTGCTGGGTTTCTCCAGTGCCCCGTATATTTGTGGTTGTGGGCCCCGAAGTATTGGGCCCCCCTGTCCGTTTTTGGCAATGGAGCCCAATGCCTTTCTTCACAATATTGTCCTTGTCCATTTTTTGATAACGGAGTACCCTCTATGGTGGTTTGAGAATGGCATTCATTAGCCCAGTGTCTCCCTCTACGGCATTGTGGGCAAATACCCAGTATTCTACCCCTTTGATACCTAGTTTTGTTAAACTCTCCTCCTATGGGGCAATTTCTTTTAAAATGTCCTGTTTGTTTACAATTGTAGCATGTTTTTGGCCTGGCATCTAAAGCCTGTTGTACTGCAACTGCCAAGACTTGCCCTTGTTCATTAATGTCTCTACATAATTTAATATATGTGTTTAAATCTTCATGTTTCCATGGTCTAATGACCTCTCTGCACCAACGATTTGCTTGCTCATAAGCCAGTTGTTTTATTAATGGCATTTGTTGTTCTGTATTCCCAAAAACTCTGATAGCTGTTTGAATAAGCCTATCTACAAATTCAGCATAAGTTTCACTAGCTTCTTGTATTACCTTAGATAATTGACCTTGTAAATCTCCATGTCCTTGTAAAGTCTTCCATGCCCTAATCACATCTGCAGCAATTTGTGAGTATACGGCAGGATCGTATGCAATTTGTTGCTGCTGACCCCCATAATGTCCCTTTCCTAAAAACATATCTATATTTCTCTGAGGATTACCAGCTGCTGCATTTCGCCTAGCCGTCTCCTTGCAAAATTCCTCATTGGCAACCTTCCATAACAAATATTGTCCTCCATTTAGCACATCTTTACACATACTAGCCCAATCTGCTGGCGTCATGTCCAAGTTGGTAATGGATTCGACCATGCTTACAGTGAAGGGTACTTGGGGACCATAGGTTGTTACAGCCTCCTTTAACTGCTTCACTGTTTTGAAATCTAAAGCACGGTGAATTCACTGCCCTCCTGCCTGCTCAAGTACAGGGCATGCCAATCTTTGAGGTCCTGTCTCAGGATCCCATTTATCAACTATGGGGGTTGGGGGCCCCCCAGCATATGTTGTCTCTATAGGTGGAGCTGTTGGTTAGACACTTATGCCCTCTGCTGATAGAAAGGTGTTAGTAGCAGCCTCCTGTTGTAACTTTTTCCCTGATAGTCCTTCCTCCTTTAAATTTTCTTCCTGACTGACTAGCTCGAGAGATCTTCTCTTTTGCTTGATCTAACATGTTTTCTACCATAGTCTGAACCTCTAACAATTTACTTAACACTCTTTCGGTTTGTTTTTTACTAATTTCTAATCTACTATAAAGATAACGCAACCCAATAAGATAACACAAAACAAAACCGAAACAGAATGAAACAAATACAGAACAAAAAATCGTTGTATCAATTTTCCTATTTTCTTGAAATGTATTTTCGTGGTCTATCTCTATCTCTTTCTCAGGGCCGAACAACTTCAAACCTTGAGCCAACCATTTTCCCTAGTTTGCCTGAGAAAGTTCTAGGGACAGGCAGCTTGAAACAAAAGCGAAACAAAACGAAAGAAGAATCTTAAAATGGCTACCCATCCTCTCGCCCTGCCCTCAGGGGCGAGCAGTTTACCTTATCACTTACCCTCAGTCATTCCCCTTACGGGCCACCAAATGCCACAGTCTGGCTGGGCACAATTCACGAGCCACTTATTAAGCAGGAATGAACTTTATTTTTTGAACGCATACGCTGCACCACGCAAGCTCTTCAGGAATTCCCTCAGAGCCCAACTGCCACCACCGGCTCTTCTGGCCAGCACCTCAACCGCTCTTGAGGCAGATTGGCTGGGTCGCGTGGGCAGAGCCATAAGAGTCCCCCAATGGGCAGCTCCGTGGTCTGAAAGGGCGGGGAAACAGCCTAATGAGCATCACCACAGAGGAACCAATTAGCTGGTGCTGGGGCCGCTTAGGCTGCAGCTCTCAACAGCATTTATTACTACTTCTATCTCATTACAAGTTTTTGATCTGTATAGATTTTCTAAGTCCTAAAAATGCTTAGGCTCAAATGAGAATAGTGATTTGGTTTTGGAAGATTATATTTGTCCAGAAATTTATTTCCTCTAGGTTTTCCAATTTCCTCTAGGTTACCCATTTCCTCTAGGTTTTCCAATTTATTGGAAATAAAATAGTCCCTAATGTTATGCTGGATTTCTGTGATATCTGAGGTGATTTCTCTTTTTTCATCATCACTAATTTTATTAATTTGGGTCTTTTTTATTTTGGGTAGTTTAGCTAAGAACTTATTGATCTTATTTATCTTTTCATAGAACTCACTTTTTTGTTTCATTGATCCTTTGTATTTATTTTATTCTCAAGTTCATTGATTTCAGCTCTAACCTTAATTATTTCCCTACCACTGGTTTTAGAATTGGTTTGTTCTTCTTTTTCAAAGGCTTTGAGATGTATCACTAGGTTGTTTATTTGGGCTCTTTCTGATTTTCTTATGTAGGCACTGATAGCTATAAACATTCCTCTTAGAACTACCTTCATGGTGTTCAAGAGGTTCTAGGTTCTGATATGTTTTATCACTATTGTCATTTGATTCTAAGAATTTTTAAATTTATCCCTTGATTTCTTTTATCAACATTCATCATTCAAAAATGTATTGTTTAATCTCTATGTGTTTAAATAGTTTCTGTATGCTTTTATTGCATTGATTTCTAATTTCGTTCCATCATGATCTGATAAGATGCAAGGAATTATATCAATTTTGTTTGCATTTGCTAAGAATTGCTTTGTGGCCTATACTATCATCTCTTTTAAAGAGGGTTCCATTGCCGCAGTCTGGCTGGGCACAATTCAGGAGCCACTTGTCAAAAGAAACAAACTTTATTTTTAAAACTACAAACGCCAAACAAAACAGCTCCTCAGGAAAAACCCTCAGAGCCCAACTGCCACCACCGGCTTCCACAAGCCTCTCCCACACACCAACCACCACCTCCCCCAATCCTCCTGCTCTTGAGGCCGATTGGCTAGGTCGCGTGGGCGGAGCCAAAGAAGTCCCCCAATGAGCAGTTCCGTAGTCTGAAGGGCAGGGAAACAGCCCAATGAACATGACCGCAGAGGAGCCAATCAGCTAGATGTTGCTGGGGCCACTGTGAGCCAATCATCAGCTGGCAGCTTGAAGGGCAGGGAAACAGCCCAATGAACATGACTGCAGAGGAGCCAATCAGCTAGATGTTGCTGGGGCCACTGTGAGCCAATCATCAGCTGGCAGCTTGAAGGGCAGGGAAACAGCCCAATGAACATCACCGCAGAGGAGCCAATCAGCTAGATGTTGCTGGGGCCACTGTGAGCCAATCATCAGCCGGCAGCTGGAAGTTTGCTGGCAGCTGGAAGTTTGCTGGGGCCCCTTTGGCTGTGGCTCTCAACATCTCCCCCTCTCTGTTTAAACAACAAGCATGTGGCTTAGGGACCGTGCCTGCCTTAGGTTGTCCAATACTACATATGGTCCTTACCCATCTTCGGATGAGCTGACCTCAGGGCGTCAGCCTCCTGTCTTAGGTTGGTACCATTGTAATTGGATCTTACCCGTCATTGACTACCGGTCCAGTATACAGCCACACCTGTGGAGAGGTACCAGCGGGGGGGTGAGGTTCTTTGCCTCACCTCTGTTGGCCCCCAAATAGCTGAACGATCATTACAAGCAGAAGGGAGGAAGATATACCAAATCAATACTCCAACACTACCACAAGTCGCTGCACCAACAGATAGTTCACAATGCATACAAGTGAGTTTACAATGCATACAAGTGACACATAGTTTAGGCAAGTTCTGTAAGCGGTTCAGTGATGGCTATTGCAGAAACTGTAGATTAGTTTTATCTTTGTCTTCACCGGCACAGGGATGAAGATAGGAATTCTGGCAATAATGGCTAAAGAAAACATTGTGTAACATTCCAGAAGGCACTAAAAGAAAACAATTTTCTTAACAATTTACATTATCTTCACTGGCACTGGGATGAAGATAGGAATTTTGGCAATAATGGTTAATATTAATAATTGTGTAACATTCTAGAAGGCACTAAAAGAAAACAATTTTCTTAACAATTTACATTATTTTGAAAAGAATTATTAAATATAATGAAAAGAATAGGTGAAAGTAAACAAACAGATCTGTTAACCTTCTTAACAGTTATTTACCCAATTTAAATTAAACCATTTAAATCACGTGAATAAAAAAAATTTTGGATCCATTTTTTTTTTATGAGCGCTCAATCATATATGATATATGGACATATGTACATTCAAACATATAACACAAAACACAAGTGTGCACACATAATATAATTCATACAACACATAACATAATAGTAAAGGCCTTATAACTTTTTACAGGTGAAATCTCCATTGCAATGTTTAAAAACTCAATAGTCAAAAAAGAAAACAAATAGAACTGATCAGCAAAACATTAACCTAGGTCTGTATGAGCTCAAAAAACAAAATAGAACTTCATGATATGGGAAAGGGCAATAATAAAACAGATATTGAAAAAAGCATCCTGGTTCTGTCGCAGATGTAAGGATAGCCAAATTGGAGTTTTGGATATCAGCTATTATTGATTTGAGCCAAATCATCTTCTTTTTGGTCTGTAGAATTCGCTTTAGTTAATCTCTCTGGAATCCAAATTGGCTGCTGTTCTCCCTGTGGAAACACACAAACAGACCCCCGACTCCAGACAATCACTGGGTCAGGATTTTAGTTAATCTCTCCGGAATCCAAATCGGATGCTGTTCTTCCTGTGGAAACATATAAACAGGCCCCCGACTCCAGACAATCACTGGGTCAGGACCTTGGTTAATCTCTCTGGAATCCAAATCGGCTGCTGTTCTTCCTGTGGAAACACACAAACAGACCCCCGACTCCAGACAATTACTGGGTCAGGACCTTTCCATTGTCCTGTTAGAATATCTTTCCAAAGTACCTTGGGCTTATGTACATTTTTTTGGACACATATGCCTTTCTGCAGCACTAAGTCCTGATGAATCCAAATTTAAAAAGTTTAGAGTAAAAAGGGTTATTTTAAGTTTATCTTTGGGGAATATATACCCCTTCCCAATTCCGTCTTTTTGCTTTAATAAGTACATTTTAATAGTTTGATGAGCTCTTTCAACTATGCCTTGTCCCTGTGGATTGTATGGGATTCCTGTTATATGAGTAATGCCAAATGATGAACAAAATTGTTTAAAAGAAGTAGACGTATAACCAGGGGCATTATCTGTTTTTAACTGTTTTGGAATGCCCACAGTAGCAAAATTTTGTAAGCAATGAGCTATAACATCTTTAGTTTTTTCTCCGGCATGAAGGGAGCCCATCAAAAATCCAGAAGAAGTATCAACTGTAACATGCAAATATTTTAATTTTCCAAATTCTGGCAAGTGTGTGACGTCCATCTGCCAAATATGGTTAGGTATCAATCCTCTAGGATTGACTCCAAGATTAACTTGTGGTAAAAAGGTCACACAATTTTGACATTGTTTTATTATTTGTCTAGCTTGCTCCTTAGTTATTTTAAAACGCTTTTGTAAAGTATTAGCATTGACATGGAACCTTTTATGAAAATTTATAGCTTCTTCTAGTATAGAGAAAATATGTACGTCATGTGTAGTTTTATCTGCTAAATCATTGCCCAAACTAAGGGCTCCAGGCAATCCTGTATGTGCCCTGATATGTCCTATAAAGAATGGATCTTTTCTGTCCCAGATTAAATTTTGTATAGTGGAAAACAAAGAAAAAACAGTAGAAGAAGGGGAAATCCTACCAGCATCTTCAAGGGATACTATAGCATTAACTATATACTGACTATCAGAAAATAAATTAAATACAGAATCTTTAAACATCACAAAAGTTTGTAATACTGCATTAAGCTCTACCTTTTGAGCTGATTGTTTGGGTACTAAAAATGTAAAAGTTCGATCAGGTGTAACTATTGCTGTTGTACCATTATTTGACCCATCAGTGAATATATTTGGAGCATTCATGATAGGTGTTTTTCTTGTCATTTTTGGAAAAATTACAGGATGCAATGACCAAAAAGACAATAAAGGATTAGATGGTAAGTGGTTATCAAATGAAACATTAGATTTGCACATGATTATTGCCCAAGTATTTAACTCATTAGCTAATTCATCAATTTGATTCATAGTATATGGAGTAATAATTTTATTAGGAGAAATTCCAAACACTGCCTTTGCTGTTTTTATTCCTTTGAGTATTAATTGTCCTACAGCCTCAGGATACCTAGTAAGAATAGTGTTAGGAGAATAAGATAAATGTATCCATAATAATGGACCTTCTTGCCAAAATACTCCTGTAGGAATATTTTTTGTTGATAGTACAATAAATAATAAAGGCAAACTTATATCAATTCTATCCAAATGCATATTTTCCATATATGTTTCAATGATTTTTAATGCCTTTCTTGCTTCAGGCGTCAACATTCGGGGTGAATTTGGATCTGATGGACCTTTTAGGATATCAAATAAAGGTCCCAATTCTCCTGTTGGAATACCTAGATAAGGCCTTATCCAATTTATGTCTCCTAATAACTTTTAAAAGTCATTAAGTGATTTGAGTTGATCTACTCGTATTTGAATTTTTGGTGGACGGACCATGTTTGAGGATAATAGAACTCCCAAATAATTAATTGGAAAATTTAATTGTACTTTATCTATTGCTATCTCTAGATTATAATTTTTTAATAAGTTTGTAAGTGTGGCATAACATTCTAGCAATGTGTTTTTAGCTTTGTGTGCTAATAATATGTCATCCATATAGTGAAATATTTGTAGCTCAGGATTTTGATTTCTAAGTGGCTGGATTACTTTGTTAACATAAATTTGACACATAGTTGGGCTGTTAGCCATCCCTTGAGGGAGTACTTTCCATTCATATCTCTGATCAGGACCTTCATGATTTAGTGCAGGGATAGTAAATGCAAAACGTGGACTATCCTCAGGATGAATTGGAATTGAAAAAAAACAATCTTTAATATCTATAACTAAAACATACCAAGTTTTTGGCAAAGCAGACAACTGAGGAATCCCCGATTGAGCAGGTCCCATAATGACCATTTCATTATTAATGGCTCTTAAATCTTGCAATAATCTCCATTTACCAGATTTCTTTTTGATGACAAAAATGGGAGTATTATGGGGAGATACAGAAGGTTGTATATGTCCTTCCACTAATTGTTGTTTGACCAGATCATGGGCTACTTGTATCTTTTCTTTAGTCAGGGGCCACTGAGGAACCCATACTGGTCTTTCTGATTTCCAGGTAATTTTTATTGTCTCAGTGGCCCTTTGTGAAAATCCAACCCATGTCTGTCTGTTCCTTGATTTATTTGTATTGGTGCTGCTATACCTTGTTCTTGTTTTTCTAATCTTTATCCTTTCCTAAAACCTTGTCTAGCCATAATAGTGGGTGCATTTTGATTGATATTATTTGTTAATGTTAAACCTAATTGATCTAAGACATCTCGTCCCCATAAATTTACAGGAAGATGATCCAATACATATGGCTGTATAGTTCCTTCACATCCTTCAGGATCCTTCCAATCTAATACCATTGCACTTTTATCGGGATTATTCGCCACTCCTAGGCCTCGAAGCGTTTGAGTGGCTTGTTGTAATGGCCAATGTTTTGGCCATTCTTGACGAGAGATAATGCTAAGGTCTGCACCTGTATCCAGTAACCCATTAAATTCATGTCCTTGAATATTTAGTTTTAGCATGGGGCGAGAATCTAAATTTAAAGAAAGCATAGCCCAATCTACACCTGTGGAGCCTAATCCCTTGGAACCTCTTTCTACAGCATGACTGGAAAATTTATCATGTAGGCATGGTATTATTAGTAACTGTGCTATTCTATCTCCTGGTGAAATTACTGATATACCCTTTGGAGAACTGGCTATAATTTTTATTTCACCTTCATAATCGGGATCAATTACTCCAGGACTTATCAAAAGTCCTTTTAGAGTAGAAGAGCTGCGTCCCAATAATAAGCCTACTGTTCCTTTGGGAAGAGGTCCTTTCACCCCTGTGGGAATGATTTGAACTCCCATCTCTGGAGTTAGTACTGATTTGACGGAGGCGCAGATGTCCAACCCTGCGCTCCCTCTAGTCTGTCTGATGAGGGATCTGATGCCCTGGGCACTACCCTGATGGGGTTGCTGTGGTTGCTGGGTTCCTCCAGAGCTCCGTATATTTGTGGTTTGGGGCCCCGGAGCATTGGGGCCCCCTGTCCGTTTTTTGGCAATGGAGCCCGATGCCTTTGTCCACGATATTGCGGATAAAAACCTTGTCCTTGCTCGTTTTTTGATAATGGAGTACCCTCTATGGTGGTTTGAGAACGGCATTCATTAGCCCAATGTCTCCCTCTACGGCATCGTGGGCAAATACCCGGTATTCTATTCCTTTGATACCTAGTATTGTTAAACCCTCCTCCTATGGGCCAATTCCTTTTAAAATGTCCTGCTTGTTGACAATTGTAGCATGTTCTTGGCCCGGCATCTAAAGCCTGTTTTACTGCAGCTGCCACAATTTGCCCTTGTTCATTAATGTCTCTGGCATCTAAAGCCTGTTTTACTGCAGCTGCCACAATTTGCCCTTGTTCATTAATGTCTCTGGCATCTAAAGCCTGTTTTACTGCAGCTGCCACAATTTGCCCTTGTTCATTAATGTCTCTGGCATCTAAAGCCTGTTTTACTGCAGCTGCCATGACTTGCTCTTGTTCATTAATGTCTCTACACAATTTAATATATTTGTTTAAATCTTTCTGTTTCCATGGTCTAATGATATCTCTGCACCAACGATTCGCTTGGTCATAAGCCAGTTGTTTTATTAATGGCATTGCTTGTTCTGTATTCCCAAAAACTCTGGTAGCTGTTTGAATAAGCCTATCTACAAATTCAGCATAAGGTTCATTAGCTCCTTGTATTATCTTAGATAATTGACCTTGTAAACCTCCATGTCCTTGTAAAGTCTTCCATGCCTTAAGTGCATCTACAGCAATTTGTGCGTATACACCAGGATCATATGCAAGTTGTTGCTGCCGATCCTCATAAGGTCCCTTTCCTAACAACATATCTAGATTTCTCTGAGGATAACCAGCTGCTGCATTTCCCATAGCCGTCTCCTTGCAAAATTCCTCATTAGCAACCTTCCATAACAGGTATTGTCCTCCAGTTAGCACAGCTTTACACATATTAGCCCAATCTGCTGGCGTCATATTTAAGTTGGTAATGGATTCGATCAAGCTTACAGTGAAGGGTGCTTGAGGACCATAGGTTGTTACAGCCTCTTTTAGCTCCTTCACTGTTTTGTAAAATAAACCCTGGTGAATTCGCTGCCCTCCTACCTCAAATACAGGGCATACTTGAGATCCTGTCTCAGGATACCAACTATCAACTGCGGGGGTTGGGAGCCTCCTAGCATATGGAGGTGGTGCTGTTGGTTGGAGACTTTCACTCTCTAATCGAAAGATGTTATTAAGAGTCTCCTGTTGTAACTTTTCCCCTGATGGCTTTTGCTGCTCTAAACTTCCTTCCTCTACCTTTGTCTGAACTGAAGGCTTTGGACTAAGCAAACCAGATACGTTCGCCCACAATGTCATTGTGCCAACTGGCAGAGTCCCTGGGTTGTACTTTTCTATTCTTTTTAAATCTTCACCATGATGGTTCCATTGTGATATATCTAACAACTCCTCCTTAAAAAGCCATGGGCTATATTTTTGTATTGTATCAACGTATGCTCTGACTGCTCTTGATTTTACTGGGATGCCTCCTTCGTCTAACAATTTACTTAACACTCTTTCGGTTTGTTTTTTACTAATTGCTGATCCCGTATTTCTACTATAATACAACCCAGCAAGATAACACCAAAGCAAACCGAGACAGAATCCAATAAAAATGGAACAACAAAATTTCATTATAGCCTTTCTATCCTCCTGACATGTGCATCCGTCCTTTCTCCCTATCTGTTCCTCAGACGTAAATAGTTTTTCCTCAAATGTGAGCGGTTTTTCTTCCGTCTCACTCATCTCCAGGGACTGAAATGTCCATCCTTCCTTTCTCCCTATCTGTTCCTCAGACGCAAATAGTTTTTCCTCAGATGTGAGCGGTTTTTCTTCCGTCTCACTCATCTCCAGGGACAGGCAACTTAAAACAAAAATGAAGCAAAACAAAAGAGTAAACTTAGAATGGCTACCCATCCTCTCGCCCTGCCCTCAGGGGCGAGCAGTTTACTTACCCTCAGTCGCTCCCCGTACGGGCCACCAAATGCCGCAGTCTGGCTGGGCACAATTCAGGAGCCACTTGTCAAAAGAAACAAACTTTATTTTTAAAACTACAAACGCCAAACAAAACAGCTCCTCAGGAAAAACCCTCAGAGCCCAACTGCCACCACCGGCTTCCACAAGCCTCTCCCACACACCAACCACCACCTCCCCCAATCCTCCTGCTCTTGAGGCCGATTGGCTAGGTCGCGTGGGCGGAGCCAAAGAAGTCCCCCAATGAGCAGTTCCGTAGTCTGAAGGGCAGGGAAACAGCCCAATGAACATGACCGCAGAGGAGCCAATCAGCTAGATGTTGCTGGGGCCACTGTGAGCCAATCATCAGCTGGCAGCTTGAAGGGCAGGGAAACAGCCCAATGAACATGACTGCAGAGGAGCCAATCAGCTAGATGTTGCTGGGGCCACTGTGAGCCAATCATCAGCTGGCAGCTTGAAGGGCAGGGAAACAGCCCAATGAACATCACCACAGAGGAGCCAATCAGCTAGATGTTGCTGGGGCCACTGTGAGCCAATCATCAGCCGGCAGCTGGAAGTTTGCTGGCAGCTGGAAGTTTGCTGGGGCCCCTTTGGCTGTGGCTCTCAACATCCCATGAGCCACTGAGAATAAAATGTAGTCAGCTATCAGATGAAATATTCTATAGATGTCTGTTAAGTTCATTTGATTTATACTATTTTTCAGGTCCAAAGAGTCTTTACCAAGATTATTTCTGGATGACCTACATAATGGTGAGAAAGGTGTGTTAAAATCACCCAGTAATTGTACTGATGTCTATCTGAGCCTTCAATTTGAGTAGTCTCTTTTATGTCAAAAGTTGCATCCACATTTGGGGCATAAATTGTTACATTGTGTTGTTGGATTTTCCCTTTGCCAGTATGAAGTGACCCACTTTGTCTTTTCTGATTAATTTTGGTTTGAAGTTTGCCAGATGTAAGAGTAGCTGCTCCTGCTTGTTTTCAGGTTTCATTTGCATAATACATCAATTTCCATTCTCTCATTTTCAGTCCATGACCCTTTGCCTTTAAGGTGCATTTCTTATAAATAATGTATAGTTGCATCTTGTTTTTTAAATTCATGTCTTTTAATTGGAGAGTTAAGAACTTTTACATTCAATGTTATTACAGAGAAATATTTATTAATTTCTGCCATTTTGATGTATTTATAATGTTTAATTTGCTCCTGTTTCTCATTTGCTTAGTTACTCTTCAAGTGAGATTTGTTTGTTGGTGAGTTCTGCAGTTTGTTTTCTATTTCTTCTGTATGGAATATTTCTTTAAGTAAGTTCTGCAGTACCAATTTAGTAGTCATGAATTCTTTTAGTTTCTACTTACCTTGGAAAGTTTGTTTTCTTTATGATTTTGAAGGATAACTTTGCTGGATATGGCAGCTGTGGTTGACAGTTATTTCTTTCAGGACATAGAACAAGAACATCATTCCAAGAACTTCTGGCTTTTAGAATTTGCGCTGGGTGGGCTTAGGTTGTAGCTCAGTGGTACAGTGCTTGCCTTGAATGTGTGTGCCACTCGGTTCGATCCTCAGCACTGAATACAAATAAAAAATAAAGGTCCATAAACAACTAAAATAAATAAATAGATTTTTTTTAAAAAAAGAATTTGTTCTGAGAAATAAGAAGTGATTCTGATTGACTCGCTTCTAAAGGTGACCAGGTGTTTTTCTCTTGAGGCATTTAAAATGCTGTCCTTTTTCTGTATGTTAGGCATTTTGATTATAATGTGCCATGGGAGGTGCTTTTCTATCTTGTATATTTAGGGTTCTGAATAACTCCTGTATCTGGAGGTCCATCTCATTCTGAAAGTTTAGAAATTTTTCTTAGTTCCATGAAGAGCTTATCCATCCCATTAGTCCACATCTCACAGCCCACCTCAAGTCCAGTGATTCTTCAATTTTGTCTCAGTGTTGTCCCAGAGTTATTTATATTCTGCTCTTATTTACTTCTTCTCTTTGATGCTGTCTGACTGAATGTTCAAGGCTGGGGGCCGGTTCATCTTCCAGCTCTGAGATTCTGTCTTCAGCATGGTCTATTCTGTTAGAGAGATTTTCAATTGAACATTTTATTTGACTTATTGTGTCTTTCATGTCACTGATTTGTGTTTGGTTCTTTGTAAATACTGTGATCTCCTTAATGAATTTCTCATTTGTATCCTGTATGGACTTCCTCAATAATTTCAGTTGTTTTTCCGTGTTCTCTTAAAAATCATGGATCACTTTTATGACCATTCTTTTGAATTCATTATCTGATATTTCATCTACTTCTATATCCTGGGGGTCGGTTTCTAGAGAACTTTAGGAGGTGTCATGTGATTTTATTTCTTCATATTTCTTGTATTCTTGTGTTGTGTTTTATGCATCTGTTAGGAAGAATTTCTCTTCCATTTTTAAGTGTGAATCTTTTCAAGGCCCAGTCTTTACTTGACAAAGTATGCTAGAGTGATCTAGATTAAGATCCTTTTAGGGTTAGGGTTCACACTTTTGTGTTAATTCTGGTTTTGCTACAGCAGTGGATGGGCCCATCCCTAGCCATTTCTACTTGAGGCCTGTTTTGGTTAGAGTTTTTGTTTCCTATTCTTTGTGTCAAAGCACACCTGGAGAGGCTGGTTTGTGGCTGAGTTTAGTTCAGCAGTAGAGTCTTTACCCTGTGAATCTGTAGTGTCCTTGTGGGTTCCTAATATTGTTTAATAGCAGCAACCACTGCAAACAATATACAGCATTAAAATAAATACCTGTTTACTACAGTGATATCTACAATGTTAATTACCACAAAAATAGAAATGATAGGGTCAGCATTCTCAAAGCAAAAATAATAAGTAACCATAAACTAGATCTGACATTAAAGAAAACAACAGGTTATCTACTAGGTCCTCCACAGTGGTAATAATTACTACAGCATGAATTGTAGGATAGGAGTTATACAAACCAATTAATTCTAAAAAATGGTAAAAAATATAGTTAATTAAAAGAAAAGAATATGAAGGAAGATAGAAAAGAATATGACAGGAAGATAGAAAAGAGTTTGCAATTTTAAAAAGTGAGCAGAGAGAATGCAGAAGAGATGTAGCAGGTGATGATTATAGAAAGGAGGACAAAAATACAGGAGAAACAAAGTTCAGGAAGAAAGAAAGAGAGAACAAGAGAATTTGACTGTCAGCAGGAGAAGAAAAGAAACAAGAGAAATAAACAAATAAAAACAAAACTAAAATATGCAAACCAAAAAAACTAACCCTCAAAAGACAAGGCAAGGAAGAATAACTACATTTCCAAAATGAGAGTAAAAAGAAATGAATATGTATATGAATATATGTCCATTGTGCCCATGAACCTATGGACCCAGCGAGAACTCAAGCAAGCCCACACGCGCACGCGCGCACACACACACACACACACACACACACACACGAGAAAGAAAAAAAAGAAAGAAAGAGAAAAAGATTCTTAATAAAAAAAATGAAGGCATCATCTCCACTGAGGTGGTCAATATATTCAACAAGAGTGGATGGTCACTGTCTATGCCTGATTGTCCTTCCATTTCTTCTTGGGCCATGTACTGAGAAAGAGGGAATGAGTGGGAGCTAGAGTGTGGGAGCTCGTACAAGGGCTGGGGGTGGTCAACCTCTTCCTCTTTTCATGCTGCCTTCTAGCCTGCCAGTTGAGTGGCCTCAGATCAAAGCTAGCTGAAGTAATTCTCAGGTTCTCCTCTCTCCCTGTGAGGTGGCATGGGGTGGGAAGTGCTGTCAGTAGGAGTCCTATCTGTATGGACCATGTGGATGCACTCCCAGGGTGGGGCTGCTGCAGAGTTTTATGAGGGGAGCTCCAGAGGCTGTGGCTTGGGTCTAATCAGGTCTCAGGAGCTTTTCTGGGTGGTGACTGCTCTGGAGAGATTAGATCAACACATCCCTAGGACCTGGCAGCTGATGATCGGTCAGGAGCCTGGATCTCAGGAGCTTCCCAAGAAGTCCACTCTGGGTGGGGGTGGGGGCAATCCTCCACACACTCTGCTTCCCAGGACACAGCCTTCTCAGACTTAGCCTGTGAGTGTGTCTACACCCGCCTGCTCAGATTCCCAACCTGCTTCAGCTGGTCATGTGATCTGCCACTCAAAGGATAAGCCAGTGGGGCTCCCCTTCCCTTTCCCAGTTTGAGTCCCCTGTGTACAATCTTCTCTGGGCCTGTTTCACTCCCAATCTGCTAGGTGCCCTTTGACCCGATGGCAGGCCCTTGCCAGGACAGCCTGGCTTCCGGATCCACAGTGGCATCTACATTGTGAGTGCTTCAAGATGGCTCCACCTCAGGTCTCTGTGGCCCATTGAGAAACAGAGCAAGGGGAGCCTCTGGATCAGCTGGGCTCAGGCTGTGTTTCTGACCTCAGGTTTTCTGACCATATCTGTGTTTCTCTGTGTTCCCCTTCCCTCTGTCTGTGGTGAACAGAGCAGCTACCACTGCCAGCACCACTGCCAGCCTGCTCCAATGGACTCTTTCTTCTTTGTTCATTGTACTCAAATTTCTGAGTCTGTAAGTCACTTTGAAAGTCCAATAATGAATTTTAGTAAAATCCCTCTTACATCCACCTCACCGAGATGCAGCAGTCCCTCTGCTGAAATCCCGAGCCACAGAACAGCTAGGGACATAGCCTTGCTCCACTCTGCCATCTTGAATCTCCCCAGCTCTTTTCCCATTGGTAGTTTCTCAAAGCTTCAGCCGATCCTGACATTCAGCTGGGGACGAGGACCTGTCTGGGTAGATTTCTATGTACCCTACACACATACCACACATCAGATGGGATGCTTGGTGTGGAATTTTTTCTTTGAAAGTTCTTCAGCAGAACTTAGGTCAGAATTCCCATACAAGAAGTTGAAAAGAAGACAAATTTAGAAAAAACCAGGATCTTGCCAATGTCTCCACTCTTCAAGTTAAGTGCAGGCCCCATCATTCTGAAAGTTTTGGGGTATCTATAAGCTAAAGCCTCCACTCAAGATATAAATCAGCCCCAGGAAGGTCTGTAGCTGTCAAGTTTTGTTTTGTTTTGTTTCTTTGGACGTTATTACAGATTATGAACTTACAACTGTCTTGAGGAATGGAGTCCAATTTTGGATCCCCTCTCCCCTAAGTTTAGAATTACTAAGACTGACATATTGTTCAAAGTTCTGGTCCAAAAGTTCTAAAAATTTCACTCTCATCTCTTCCTCTTTTTCTCCTTTTCTGTGTGTTCTGTATGGAAAACAGCTCTTTGACTCCCCTGCCCCTGTCCAATTTTCTAGTTTTTACATTTAATTTTCATCCTCAAAAATATGCTGCAACACCAAGGCCACACTCGATACACCCAGCCTACCTCAACACGTCCCCCTGATTACTGGGCCCAACATCCCAGTTAGTTACTGAGAGAATGAGAGGCGGACCAGGTTTACTATTAGCTATGTCCCTTCTGTGCCACCCAGAGGAGACCTGGAGGTGTGGGCAATAAAACTGAGGAAGCCGGAAAACAAAGTGCTGGAAGTGAACCCAACAAGCATTTTGTGACAGTGAATGTAAGCTTTTTAAGCCTTTTGTGTTAGGGTACCAGGGATTGAACTCAGGGGCACCCGACCACTGAGCCACATCCCCTGCTAGATTTTGTATTTTATTCAGAGACAGGGTCTCACTGAGCTGCTCAGTGCCTTACTTTTGCTGAGGCTGGCTTTGAACTCACAATCCTCCTGCCTCAGCCTCCCCAGCCACTGGGATGACAGGAGTGCGCCACCAAGCCCAGCAGTCTTTTAAGCTTTTAAGTTCCCCAATTAAAGGTGAGGGACTCTGAGATTGGGTGGAAAAATTAAAACAGAGTCTTCTGCTGTTGCACTGGTTGGGCACTCGCACAGGGGTGGGCACAGGTGCCAGCCTGCTATAAGCAAAACTCCAACCTGAAGTGGTGACTCAATCCCAAACATTTCAAGTAAAATACCTTAAAATAGAACAACAGGGTTATTTTATGCTCATTAGTATGCAATTCACGAGGCAAATAAACAGCCATAAATGTTCACGCAATGAAACCATTAAACACTAGAGCTAAAGTGCCCGGCAATGCAGATCAGCAGGTCAGCAGTGACAGGGACACAGGGTTGGCTTCAGAAAGGACCACTCTGGGGTTCTGACAAATTAAGCAAACAAAGATAAAGACATAGGGATCTGCATAACATAATCAATATGATGGATTAGCTTATAAAACATTATATCAAGAATATAATCGGACTTCTTTTAAGAGTTTAATTAATATAGTTTCCAAACTTCATATTACATAGACCCAAAACAATGAAGTCCAAATAAAAAAGTGGTAAAACAGGTCACATTTTCTGGGAATATGTAGAAACATATTCATTTAGAAGAGTATATAGAAAATATAAATAAAATATTATTCTCTGGGCTCATATAATAAAAAATTGCTCTTCAAAATCTAAGTAAACAAAATTAAAAACTCCAAATAGGAAAAAAAAAAAGCAAACAAAAAACAACCCACCAAGACATTACACACTGAAAATCTCTCTCCTAAATATGACGTTGATCAAAGAGAAAACTAAATTATTGGCTATAGGTTATTTAGAAGTTAATGATCTGAGAA